>NW_006204020.1:69831-72023 GCF_000334495.1 Tupaia belangeri chinensis | reverse complement strand
TTTCAGTTTCTCCCTCCACTTTGTTTGTTTGTTTTTCTGTTCAGGCTTCATTTTAGGGGGGAGATTATTTGAATATTTTTAGTATGCTCTTTTATCTTTTGTACTTTGTAATTAAAATTTTTTATTATAAATATTATTTTTATACATTCAATTGCTATACATCATTTAGCTTGTACAGAGAATTTACCCAACATGAAATACACCTCAGGCCAGTCCATTTGAAAATACTGTACATGACATTATCAACAGGTAATAAACCATTTCTGTGTCCCACAAATGTCTTACCTCTTTTTATCCCCAATTACCTTCCCTGCACTCTTCCCCTCTACCATCCTCTTTCCACACTGTCTCCATTATCCTTAAATATTTTCAATGCTTTTGTATTATCCAATCTTTAAGTATCTACCACAGAGTGCAGAAAGTCAGTGTAAGTTAAATGGAGACATACAATGTCTCTCTTTTGTTGCCTGACTCGCTTCACTCAGCAATAAATATCCACATTCGTCCACTTTCTATCAAATGCCAGGGTCTTTTTCTTTCTTTCTTTCTTTTTTTTTTTTGAGGTTTTTGCTATATGGTGCATGAGCTCGATGAGCTCACCAGGGAGATGGAGAGAGAGAGAAAGCGAGCAATCACCTCCCAGGGGGAATGACCACACCGCAATCCATTCTCTTCCATTCTCCTCTCGGGATCTTGGGCACGCATTCACATGTGCCCAGCATGAATTTAAGCCACCAAGTCTGGGACTCGAACCACGATCAACTACATGGGAGTCCAGTGACATAGCCATTACACCAATTGCTGGTCGCCAGTATCTTACTTTTTAAGGATGAATAGTATTCCATAGAGTATATGTACCAACTTTCTTAATCCATTCATTTGTGGACATTTGGGTTGGTTCCATGTCTTAGCAATCGTGAATAATGCCACAGTAAACATTGATGTGCAATTGCTTTTCCAACTGAGAATTTTCCTGTCCTTTGGGTAGATACTCAGAAGTGCAATTACTGGATCATATGGTAGTTCTATTTGTAAGTCTTTGAGGAACATTCATATTGTTCTCCACAGTGACTAGACCAATTTACATTCCCACCAACATTGTAGGAGAGTTCTCCTTTCACCACAACCCACCAGAACTAATCCTTTTTTTTTTCTTTTGAATTTTCACCATTCTAATGGGTTAGGTAGTATCTCATTCTGGTGTTTTATTTATTTATTTATTTTAGAGAGGTTTTCACTATAGGGTGCATACGCTCACCAGAAAGACAGAGAGAGAGAGAGAGACAGAAAATGAGAAATCACCCCCCAGGGGAGATGGCCATGCCACAATCCCTTCTCCTCCATTCTCCTCTCGGGATCTTGGGCATGCATGCACACGTGCCCGGCATGAGTTTAAGCCACCCGGTCCGGGCCTTGAACCACAGTCGACTACATGGGAGTCCAGCGACATAGCCATTATGCTAACTGCTGGTACCCTCATTGTGGTTTTGATCTGCATCTCCCTTATCATGCGAGATGTTGAGCATTTTTTCATATGCTTTTTGGCTGATAGTATGTCTTCCTTCAAGAATTGTTTATTTAGGGAACAGCAGTGATTTCTTGTCATCTGGTGGATGGTATGTTTATTTCTAATTCTTGATGTTTAATTTGAGTGTTCAGGAGCAAGCAGAAAGAGGTGATCTGGAATCTCTTTGCCATTCTGCTGTGATCCTTTGCACAGCAGATTCAGTAGATATTGAGGAATATGGTAACCCTAATAGTATTTGGATGTTTAGCTACAGTGCCCTTAGATCCATCTAGAAACACATTAAATGGATATTGAAGAGTGGAGAGACAAGAAAAAAGAAAATGAAAAAGAGAGAGAGAAACAATAACAAAGAAAGAGAAAAAAAAAGAAAAAAAGGAAAAAAATAGTAATTATTGTTTTTCTTTAAAAAATAAATAAATAAACCCAAAGAATAGAAAACTGTGTGGCGTGCGAGCCCTGAGGAATCCTCTTCTGAAGGAAGGCCTCACCTCTCCTGCCTGGGTGGAAGGACCAGAGGAGATTATTAACAAAACAAAAGGTGGAGCTGAGAGCAAGAGAAAAATTTTACCTTTAAAAAAATTGTAAGAAGGGGGAACCAGCAGTTAGCGTAATGGCTATGTCGCTGGATTCCCACGTAGTCGACCGCGGTTCGTGTCCCGGACCC
>NW_006204020.1:68310-69763 GCF_000334495.1 Tupaia belangeri chinensis | reverse complement strand
GGATTGCGGCGTGACCATCCCCCCTGGGGGGTGATTTCTCGCTTTCTGTCTCTATGTCTCTCTCTGTCTGTCTGGCGAACGCACGCGCCCTACAGTGAAAATCTCTCAAAAAAAAAAAATTGTAAGAAGGAAAAATTACCAAAAAATGTAAAGACAGAAGCAGAGAAACACAGAGATAGAAGGCCAGAGGGGCTCCCTACCACACTAGCTTTGTTTGCTGGAGGCTAAATTACCAGTAGAAAATCATTTCTCCTGTCCCCTGAAATCACTAGTTTGCAGGAGTCATGAGGAATCCTCTTCTGAAGGAAGGCCTCACCCCCCTGCAACACTAGCTTTGTTTGCTGGAGGCTGAATTATCAGTAGAAAATCTTCATTTCTCCTGTCCCCTGAAATGACTAGATAACAGGAGCCATGAGGGAGCTAGAATCCTAAAACAATTCCAAACATTTCCTTTATCCACATTCTCAACAAGAGCTCCTTTGAAAATAGTACTACTGATAGCCAAATTTCTATGCATTGCAATTTAAAATCTTTTTTTAAATTTATTATCATCATAATCTTGTTTATATTACATTGAATTGCATATAAATTTACAGTGTATTACATTGCTTTTTCAAAAGAGAATGCCATGCATGTCAGTCGATACCAAGACATTAAAATCCCCACTTCATGGGAACCAGCAGTTAGCGTAATGGCTATGTCGCTGGACTCCCACGTAGTCGACCGCGGTTCGTGTCCCGGACCCGGTGGCTTAAAACTCACGCCGGGCGCGTGTGCGTGCGTGCCCAAGATCCCGAGAGGAGAATGGAGGAGAAGGGATTGCGGTGTGACCATCCCCCTCTGGGGGGTGATTTCTCGCTTTCTGTCTCTATGTCTCTCTCTGTCTGTCTGGCGAGCGCACGCACCCTACAGTGAAAATCTCTCTCAAAAAAAAAATCCCCACTTCATCATTCAATATCTTTTCATTGTTTTTCCCATTCATTATTATTATTATTCCAATTATTTTTTTAACCAATCAATCTCTATTTCTCATTTTGCTTGTAAAAAGACTTTATCCATCATGAAGTACTTCTCAGACCAATCCAGTTGAGAATACTATACACATCATCATCAACAGCTAATAAGTCATTGTCCCAACCCGGGGGACAGTCAAACAGGTTCCTTGAGGGAGGGAGTGAGAGATAGGACAAACACGCGCGCACACACACACAGAGTGGAGACAATATGCGGTGCTGATCAAGTCTTAAATGGCCAGTTATATATAGGCTGGTGGGCACTGATTGATTGCCCAATATGCAAATGAGATAGGACAGCATGAACCAATCATTGGTGTGAGTGGATCTTTCCCATTGCCTAGAAACCCAACCACCCCTCGGGGAGAACAGTTGGTCACATGATTTCTGAGAGATGGTTTGCTCAGTGAGGAAGTGAAGCCTAATGGTTTCCAAGATGG
>NW_006204020.1:67614-68260 GCF_000334495.1 Tupaia belangeri chinensis | reverse complement strand
CCACATGTCCCCCTTTTTTATTTTTTCAAAGAGAGGAGAAAAACCTGGGGGAATTGTGCCTGTCTTAGGTTGGAGTCACTTTTTAGAGCCACATGTCCATCCTTACCCGTCATTGGAGAATCCCATTGCAATGATGGGTTTCCTAACTTAGGTGGGAGGACTGTACAGCTGTTACACGCTCAGACTCTCTTACCTGTCTTTGGCTAACCAATTCAGCACCTCAGGCAGGAGCAATGTCTAGGCTCCGTGATACTCCATCTCCAGGTTGTGGTAGTGGACTTGGATAGGCTGCATTTTTATGGAGTTAATCTATTGTTTAAGGAAATCCATGAGCTTATTAAAGATAATAGGCCCCAAAGAGCGAACAATCAGTAAACCCAGAATCGGACCAAGTATGGGGAGGAAAAAGGGGAGGAGTTCATTCCATGCAGATCATAAGGGACTGTCACGAACGATGCCGGACTTGTTGGCATAAAAGCAGCAGCGTTCCTGTAAAGCAAGACAGAGACCCCCCTGTTCTGCCAGGATGAGCAGTGCCTGGATCAAAACCAGCAGTGGTAGTGTTGAAGAAGCAAAACAGGATCAGGTATTTAAGAAGGATCTTCATTTTGTTGATCTGTGGAAGGAGAGAGAGAGATATCTCAGG
>NW_006204020.1:60021-65096 GCF_000334495.1 Tupaia belangeri chinensis | reverse complement strand
AAATCTGTCTTTTTTCTATATGGCCTGGTTGCTGCTTGACAAGCAGCATTAGCATTTTCATATGCCAATTGTTTAACAAAATTGGTACCTGCATCAGCACTGCCAGATATTTTCCCTGCTGCAGTAATTAACCAATGAACAAACTCAGAAAAAGGTTTATCAGGCCCTTGTTTTATTGTTGTAAGGGAGGTACTTAAGTCTCCTTTAGTAGGAAGTTTTTTCCAAGCTCTCATGGCTGCTGTATTAATTTGAACAAATAGCCTTGGATCATATTGCATTTGATTGTCACTAGTTGTATAATTGCCTTCTCCCAATAACATATCTGCTGTCCAGTCTTTGCTGGCCTGGGCATTATGGAGTGCGGTCTCCCTAAAATTTTCCACATATTTTGATTTCCAAAGTAAGTAATCCCCTTCAGAGAGTGCAGCATGAGCCAATGTTTGCCAGTCTATTAGTGTAAGCCAATTTTCTGCCACTGAGTCAACTATGGCTAAAGTATATGGAGCTGTAGCTCCATATTGAGCAACTGCTGTTTTAGTTTCTTTTATAATGATAAAATCAAAGCCGTGTACGTGGAGCCATGCTTGCCCTGGTTGATCTATGGTTTCTTTTACCGGGAAGGCTTCCCATACCTCAAAGTTCATTGATGGTTGTGGTATCTGAACTGTTTTAATTTTTGTGCCAGGGGTAAAAGTGGGCTGATAGCGATTCTGTGAGGAATCTGTACTTTTAGATTTACCCACCCTTAGTTTCTCCAACTGTGATATTAAGTTTTGATGTTTCTCCTCCAATTGAATTTGTTCTTCAAATTGTCAAACTTTACTCAAAATCTCTTCCCTAGGGTCAATAACCGGCATCACCAAAGCTGATGCAGATGCGACAGGGTCGTAAGATGGCAGTCGTTTTCTGAAAGGTGGCCATTTTGAATTATTATATTTGGCAGTCTTTGTTTCTAAAGTTTTTGTCCAGACGGCCATTTTGGGTTATTGCACGTGGCAGTCTTTGTTTCTAAAGTTTCTTTTTCAGGCAGCCATTTTGAGTTATTGCACGTGGCAGTCTTTGTTTCTAAAGTTTTTTGTTCAGATGGCCATTTTGGGTTATTGCACGTGGCAGTCTTTGTTTCTAAAGTTTCTTTTTCAGGCAGCCATTTTGAGTTATTGCACGTGGCAGTCTTTGTTTCTAAAGTTTTTTGTTCAGATGGCCATTTTGGGTTATTGCACGTGGCAGTCTTTGTTTCTAAAGTTTCTTTTTCAGGCAGCCATTTTGAGTTATTGCACGTGGCAGTCTTTGTTTCTAAAGTTTTTTGTTCAGATGGCCATTTTGGGTTATTGCACGTGGCAGTCTTTGTTTCTAAAGTTTCTTTTTCAGGCAGCCATTTTGAGTTATTGCACGTGGCAGTCTTTGTTTCTAAAGTTTTTTGTTCAGATGGCCATTTTGGGTTATTGCACGTGGCAGTCTTTGTTTCTAAAGTTTCTTTTTCAGGCAGCCATTTTGAGTTATTGCACGTGGCAGTCTTTGTTTCTAAAGTTTTTTGTTCAGATGGCCATTTTGGGTTATTGCACGTGGCAGTCTTTGTTTCTAAAGTTTCTTTCTCTGACAGCCATTTTGAGTTATTATATTTATCAGCCTCGGCCTCTAGGATTTCCTCCTCTGAACTAGTTGATGACTCATTTTTCTTTGGCTCTTGTAGAGCCTTAAGGTTGTTGTTGTTTTTTGTTGTTGTTGTTGTTGTTGTTTCTTTTTTTTGTTTTTTTGTTTTTTTTAGTTTTTTAGATTTTAGGGGGTTTTGTCTCGCTTTCGGGGCTTTTAACTTCTTCCTCACTATCTAGGGAAATAAGATCCTCTCCCTGTTCTTTTTCCATTTTAGAATCCTTGGTTAGATCTGAGGTGGCAATAGCCTCCTCCTGGGGTTGATCATTTTGCATGATCTGCTCTCCCTTAACGACCATAATGGCAAGGGCTTCTATTAAGCTCTGAATGGATATTTCGTGCTGACTAAGCTTTTGTCCCAATATTACCCTTATTACTTCTCCCATTATTACTCGTACTTAAAATAAAACATAAGTAAATACTTACCAGGACGTCTTCTCTTCATCCTTCTATGTTTTTTGCTGGCCTTTCTCGGGATGAGTCTCTGCTGTCCCCTTCTGGACGAGTCTATGCCATCCTTTTCTGTTTTCCGCTGACTTTTATTGCTTGCTCTGCACTGGAGCCTTCCTCGGGAGCTCTTCACTGGATCCCTTGTACCCAGGTCCGTGTTCAGGCTCCACGTGTCCCAACCTGGGGATAGTCAGACAGGTTCCCTGGGGGAGGGAGTGAGAGATGGGACAAACACATGCACACACACACACAGAGTGGAGACAATAAGAGGTGCTGATCAAGTCATCTTCTTCTTCTTCTTCTTCTTCTTCTTCTTCTTCTTCTTCTTCCATTTATTGAGGAAAAAATGGTGAGTTATATACAGCTGGTGGGCACCAATTGGTTGCCCGAAATGCAAATGAGATAGGACAGCATGAACCAATCATTAGTGTGGGTGTATCTCTCCCATTGCCTAGAAATGCAACCGCCCCTCAGGGAGAACAATTGGTCACATGATTTCTGAGAAACGGTTTGCTCAGTGAGGAAGTGAAGCCTAATGGTTTCCAAGATAGTGCATAGCTCAAGATGGTGGACAGCTCAAGATGGCTTCTGTATGCAGTGCCCGCCACAAGTCATATCTGTGTCCCACTAATGTCATGCCTCTCTATTTGTTCTCTAGCTATCTTTCTCTATTGTCTTCTCTTCACCTCCCCATTCCACACTGTCTTATTCTCCTTAAGTATTTTCACTGCTTTCATGTTCTCCAATATTTCACTTTCTACCACAGAGTGCGGATAGTTGGTATATATTAACTGGATACATACAATACCTTTCTTTCATTGCCTGGCTAACTTCACTCAGCAATAGATCCTCCATATCTGACCACTTTATATCAAATGCCAGGGTCTTGTTATTTTTTATGGCTGAGTAGCATTCCATAGAGTATATATGCCACACTTTTACAATCCATTCATCGGTTTGTGGGCATTTAAGTTGGTTCTATGTCGTGGCAGTCGTGAATAATGCTGCAATAAACATTGCTGTGCAAGCACTTTTCTGACTGTGCATTCTCCTGTCCTTTGGGTAGATACCCAGAAGTGGGATTGCTGGCATTCTGAGGGTTGTTGGTTCACACTTGTTACTGTGTCCTTTGCTGTGCAGAAACTTCTTAGTCTGATATAGTCTCACTTGTCTATTTTAGGGATTATTGCCTGTGCTTTGGGAGTCTTATTTAAGAAGTGTTTGCCTACTCCAATGTCTCCCAGAGTTTTCCCAGCATTTTGCCCCAGTAGTTTTATTGTTTGAGGTCTTAGGTTCAGATCTTTGATCCATTTTGAGTTGATCATTGTTAATGGTGAAAGATGGGGGTTCAGTTTCATCTTTCTGCAAGTGGATACCCAGTTTTTCCAGCACCATTTACTAAAGAGTTTTTCCTTTTCTCAATGGATTGACCGATATCCTTTGTCAAAAATCAGTTGGCTGTAAGCTTTGGGGGTTATTTCTGGGGTCTCTATTCTATTCCATTGGTCCACATGTCTGTTTTTGTGCCAATACCATGCTGTTTTGATGGTCACGCTTTATACTACATCTTGGGATCAGGGAGTGATATGCCTCCTACTCCATTCTGCTTGCACAGGATTGCTTTTGCAATACAAGGTCTTTTATGATTCCAGACAAATTTTATGATTGTCTTTCCTAAATCTGTGAAGAATGTGTCTGGTACCTTGATTGTCATTGCATTTAATATGTAGATTAATTTGGGGAGAATTACCATTTTGATTATATTAATTCTCCCAATCCAGAAACATGAGATGTCCTTTCACTTTTTTGTGTCATTTTCAATTTCTTTTTTTGGCTTCTCAAAGTTTTCCTTGTGAAGGTCTTTGACATCATTGGTTAGATTTATTCCTAAATATCTTATATTTTTGGTGACTATGGTAAATGGAACAACTTTTTTCAGTTCTATCTCAGTCTGCCTGTTGTTCGTATAAAGAAATGTTATAGATTTCTGTATATTGATTTTGTATCCTGCAACTTTATTGTAATCATGTATTAGTTCCAGAAATTTTTTCATGGAAACCATTGTGTCTTCTATGCATACAGTCATGTCATCTACAAATAGAGAGAGTTTCACTTCCTCTTTTCCTTTTCAAATGCCTTTTATTTTTTCCTCTTTTCTGATTGTGCTGGTGAGGACTTCCAGTACTATATTAAAAAGGAGTGGAAAAAGTGGGCATCCTTGTCTTGTACCCGTGTTTAATGGGAAAGCTTTCAGCTTTTCTCCATTGAGGATGATGTTCACTATGGGTTTTTCATAGATAGCTTTTATTGTGTTGAGAAATGACCTTTATATGCCAATTTTGGTGAGAGTCTTGATCATGAAGGGATGTTGTATCTTATCAAATGCTTTTTCTGCATCAATTGATATGAACATATGCTTTTCAATTGATATGATCACATGATTTTTCTGTTTCTTTCCTTAATATGGTATATTACATGTATAGTTTTGCATATGTTGACCCAATCTTGCATCCCTGGAATAAAACCTACCTGGTCAGGATGTACAATCATTTTTATAAGTTGATGGATATGATTTGCTAGTATCTTGTTGAGAATCTTTGCATCTATATTCATTAGAGATATTGGTCTATAGTTTCCTTTCCTGGTCCTGTCCTTATCTGTTTTAAGGATAAGTGTGATAAAGGCTTCATAGAGTGAATTAGAGAGAGATTCACCCTTTTGAACCTTTATAAATACCTTGCGTAGAATGGGGATTAACTCTTTTTTGAAAGAAGAGGTGAAGCCATTCAGGGGTGAAGCCATCCATGCCAGGGCTTTTCTTTTTTAGAAGGTTATTTATTACTGATTCAATCTGCTGGCTTGTTCTGGGCCTATTCAGGCTTTCTATATCCTTCTGGCTCAATCTTGGTAGATTTTATGTGTCCAAGAATGTGTCCATCTCATTCAGATTGTCTTGTTTCTTGACATAGTCACAC
>NW_006204020.1:51435-59687 GCF_000334495.1 Tupaia belangeri chinensis | reverse complement strand
ATAGTTTCTATGCCTTTGACTCTGTAGAGGCTTGCTTTGTGCCCTATGATGTGGTCAGTCTTTGAAAAGGTTCCATGTGGGGGTGAGGAAAAGTATATCTTATGGTTTTTGGAAGGAAAGCTTTATAGATGTCTGTTAAATCTATTTGATTTATGGTATCATTTAGATCCTTTATCTCTTTATCTATTTTTTGTCTAGATGATCTGTCCAGAGGGGATAGTGCAGTGTTGATGTCTCCAACAATTAGTGTATCGCAGTCTTTCTCCCCTTTTAGATCTAACAGTCTTTCCTTCACATATTTGGGTGCTCCTGTGTTAGGCACATAGATATTTATAAGCATTATATATTCTTGATCTATTGATTCTTTTACTGCAATATAGTGCCCATCTTTGTCTCTTTGAACAGTTTTTTTTTTTTTTAAAGAAATTAGTATTGAAACTCCCACCTGTTTTTGATTCCCATTTGCATGGAAAATCTTTTTCTAACCCTTCACTTTCAGTCTATGTATGTCTTTATCTATGAGGTGGGTTTCCTGTAGGCAACAGATAGAGGGTTTCTGTTATTTTATATCCATTAAGCCAGTCTGTGTCTCTCGATTGGAGAATTTCATCCATTCACATTCAACGTTATTATCGATGTTACTGGATCTGTCCTGAAGTTTATGTTGGCCGTTGTCTTAGTTCCCTTTTATTCCTTTGTTTCTGTCTGTTAATTCTTTAGTTTTCCTGGAACAGTACTTTCTTCAGGGTTTCTTGGAAATCTGGCCTGGTGTTGGCAAATTCTTTCAGGTTTTGTTTGTCTGAGAAGATTTTAATCTTTTTTTCCATATAGAGGATAATCCCACATAGGGTCCTTTGTATTTCTTGAATCTGGATGCTTGAGTGCCTCTCTAGACTTGGGTTAGTTTCTTCACCTTCTGGGATGCCAATTATTCTGATGTTTGGGCGTCTTATCAAACCTAGTATTTCTTGTATATTATCCTCATGATTTTTTGCTATTTTCTCTATCTTTTTGATGGTTTTCTCTAGGTCATAAGTTTTATCTTCTACATCAGAGATTCGAACTTCAGCATGGTCTAATCGACTTTTAATACTTTCGAGAGAGTTTTTGACTTCTTGTATTACAAACTTCATCTCTAATAGCTCCATCTGATTCTTTCTCAGAGTGTCCATTTCTTCTTTCATATTGTGGGAGGACTTCTTAATCTCCTATAGTTCATTGTCTCTTTTCTGTTCAAACTCATAGATTTTATTCACCATGAATTTCTAAATTCTTTCTCTGACATTTTGATAACATCCTCAGATATCCAGAGAGATGGAGGGGAGTTACTCTGTTCCTTTGATAGAGATATATTTCTTGGTTTATTAAGACCAGAGGCTCTTCTTCTATTTCTAGCTATTGGAAGATATATTCACTTTAGAATACCTCTTTTGAGCAAGTGTGTTTACCTTTTGCTGTGAATTAATGTATGCAAAAGTCTCTCTTTTGTTATTTTTAGTAATGTGGTCTCAAGAGGTATACATTATTCAGGAGTCTGAAGAGCAGTATCTCCATATTCACAGGTGGTACAGTACAGGGGAGGATCCCTGGGAACCTTACAATACTAAAGAATTTCAGAACCGTGATTCTAGATATGTCTGGTCCTTCTGGGAGCCTGGAAGTGGGATGGTGGCAGTGGTATCCCTGCCTCAGTTTCCCTTGCTGGCCAGGGCCCTAGAGATGGAACTGGCACTCTCCTGCAGAGCAAGGACCACTCTGTGAGACAAGAGAGAGGAGGGTATTAACAAAACAAAAAGGAAGAGCAAATAGAAAAAAAGTTAAAAATAAACAACTTGCCTACCACTCTGAGGTTGGGGTCCTGTTCTTGGGAGCCTGGAAGTGGTGCGGGGGCAGGGGGAGTGGTGCTCCTCCTTCAATTTCCCTTGCTAACCAGGGACCTAGAGATGGAACTGGTGCTCTCTGGCAGAGCAAGGACCACTCTGTGGGACAAGGGAGAGGAGGGTATTAACAAAACAAAAAGGAAAAGCAAAGAGGAAAAAAATACAAATCTGCCTATCTCTCTGGGGGGGTGGGGTCCTGTTCTTGGGAGCCTGGAAGTGGGGCAGTTTCAGTGATACCCCTGTCTCAGTTTCCCTTGTTGGCCAGGGTCCTAGAGATGGAACTGGTGCTCTCCCCAAGGACCACTCTGGGAGTATTTATTTTCAATCTCAAGTGCACAGTGCCAAGCAAATGGAATGTCTGAGACCTCTGAACACTGGTTTGATTTACACAAAAATATTGGTACTAATATTGAGTTCTTAGGACATGCCAATGCTGTTTTAAGTACTTCTTATACAATTGCTTAACCCTGTCAGTGAATTATTCCATTCAATCACATTGTCAAGAAAATCATGTTAATGGATTACTCAGCTACTGTATGAAATCAGGAATATAAGAATATACTGACGCTGAAAGTTGTAAAAAGTTCAGTGCTGAAAGACTGACTCTTTTCTTTCTTTTTGTGTGCTGCCAGAGAGGGGCAGAGACAGAGAGAGGAAAAGCAAGAAATCACCAAGGGGAACAACAATGCTGCAATCCTTTTTCCTACATTCTCCTGTCAGGTTTTTGGGCATGCATACTCACGTGGCCAGCATGTTTCTTTTTTCAAGCAACCAGGTTCGGGCCTCCAACCATGGTCAGCCCTGTGGGAGTCCAGCACCTTAAACATCATGCCACCTGCTTTCCCCAGACTCTTACTGAAGAAAATCAGAGTTCCGAGATGCCCGATGATCGTTCACTTACCATTGTGTTGTTATCTATTAAAAAACAATGGATGCAATAACATCCAAACTTTATTAGGTGTGTAGAATGCTCCATGTTCTTTCATAGAGGAAATATTTGCTGAATATCTTCAGGTAACTAGATTCCAGGCACTGTGAGCACACATGATGACTCAGGTTTGTTCCTGTACTCAAAAAGCTCACAGTCTGATGAACAGAAAGACACACAGATCATTATGTTCTGTTTAGATGGGAATCAGGAAAGCTGTGAGAACAGGAAATGATAAAACAGAGATGGACCTTTTCATACATGTGGTCTCAGTAGTGGGCTTGTTTAGGAATTAGGCACTATTATTATCCCCATTAGACTTATGGGGAGTTAAGTGAATAGCTCTTGGTTTATATTAGACACTCAGTACACATTCCTTTTTTTATTGACACATATTAATTGTACCTACTCATTCTTTTAAGGAATGAGTGAATGTTAAACAATCTGCTGAAGAACACACAACTAGCTAGTGCTGAAGTTCATTTGCCTCAAAGCCTTGTGCTGCTTCCAGTTCACAGACCTTTCTCCCTCTATAACATCACTTGTGTTAACTACTATAACCCTCACTTGCTCTAGATTTTCTTATTTATAATTTCTTAAAATCAGCTAAGTTCTGTGTGATCTCTGAGCAAAAAAAAACTGTTTCCTGAGATAGAATGCTGTGACTCTGTATTTTCTGGGCCTGCTTGTCTGGGAACCCTGACATGAAAACTCTGCCTGGTTGTGGCTGGGACTCAGCTCTGAGCCAAGCCTTTTCCCTCCTTTTCCAGGCCACAGTAGATTCTGGAGAGCTGCTCTGAGGATTGAACTTCACATAGAGGACAGTGAGAGGAGGGCAGCTGCAGTCTTCAAACCTTTTACCTTGGGTAAGGCACTGAACTTCCCGGGAAGATGCTTCTCATGTCACTATCACTTTCTAAACTGTCTGTTTCCTTATTCATAAAACAGTTATTAAGATGGACTACAGGCCTACTAGAATCAGCTCCTTTTAGAGTAGACTCAAAGGCTTCTGGTACATTGTAGGAGTGTTATGCTCTGTTGGATTTTTAGATTGTCCAGGTGGAATTGCTGTTGCCAGGAAGATGGTTAACTCCTGAGGAATGTCATGTACTACTCTGCAACTCAATGGGAAGGACACCATAATCTGGGAAGGACACCATAATCCAGGAAGGACACCATAATCTGGGACTGAGAGATTGTCTCTGGCTGTGAAATGCAAAATGCCTAATTATTTACAAGATCGTTAACTGTTCATCTGTTCCATCCACCTTAGTATGTTGCTGTCCAGTCCAGTCCTCCCTAATTTCAATGCCATTTCTCTTTTCTGAAAGTAGAAGCTTCTAAAAGTGTTAAACCAAAAAAAAAAAAAAAAAAAAGGCAACACAATAATTTTAGTGCCATTTGGGCATTAAAATCTAGTAGTAATATATGTGTCTTATTTGGCAGTAAACATATAGCATATCACAGCCATATCGAGATTGCTGTGAGAGGCTCAGCCAGGTGGTGAAGTGGTAGTGCAATGCCCTGGGATGCTGGAAGACATGGTTCCCATGTCAACCTGACCATGACCATGTACACTTGGGTGCCCAAGATCCTGATGAGCTGGAGGGCTAGAGAAAGGGGATAATGGCATGGCAAGACTCTGTTATGTGTGTCTCTCTTTCTGTCATGCATATGTATATGTTCTCTTTCATGAATAAACTTTAAAAAAACATTGTTGTGGGATGATGGGGAAGAGGTTGACATTACACACACCATGGAAAATCACTGCGAAATCTCTTCTAAATGCCTTGGGTCTTTCCCTCAGATTTCCTCCCCTCTTGGTATTTATTTCATTTTTTACTTCTCTCTCTAAACCCTCTATCCATTATCAGACTTCAGACTTTCCCAGTAAGGGAAGTCATGACATGTTCTCCCCCTCTGTCATTTGTTTTTACATAAACAGAATCTAAGCATCGTATTTGCATTCTTCCTACCATAAACCACTTCTACAATGAAGGAAACTACTCAGAACATAATGTTTGGAGGACAGCAGGACATTGTCAGCAATGATTGTTTACTTGTCAGAAAGTATCCACAAATGCCCCTGTCTCCAAAAGATGGAAATTATACCTATATTTCAGGAAGAAAAAAAGCCATACTTTCCTTTGGGTGTTTTGAACATTTTGCCATAGCATCTGAGGAAAGAGTTCTTGGAAATAAAAAATTGGGATACTCTTGTTAGTATTGAGACCACATAAATTGCATAAACCTGTGTAGGAGACAATGTTGGTAGATAATTAAATAAGAAATGTCTATACTGCCTACTCAGCATTCTTTGCAAGTTTCCACATTATGTGATTGTGGGTTGCCATTCTAAATCTGTGGCATAGCAATTCTGTTGTTTTGTACATGTTTCCTAACTTCTCAGGTCTCAGTTTACTCATCTTGAAAAATACTGCTGCCAGAATAACAACTTACTCTACATGACTAATCATGGTTTAAGTCCCAGAACTGGTGGCTTGCTTTCTCACTTCCCCCCTCTCTCTTTGTCTCTCTCTGATCAAATTACAAAAATAATAATAATAAATAAAGTAATCTTAAAAAGAGAAGTACATGCTAAAATAATGATAAAAAGTAAAATGCTCATACATAAATAAGCAACATGGTAACTTATTTGATCAAAAGTAAAATACTCACATATAAACCATGAACATGGTCATTTATTATCCTGACCTAGTGTTATGTACTTTACATAATTGTATGTGCTATACTTTTATGTAGCTGGCAGCACAGTAGGTTCATTTACACCAGCATCAGTATAAACATGTGAGTAACATGATGCATTAAAATGTTATGATGGCTACTATGCTATTAGGCCATAAGAATCTTTTAGACCCATTATATTATTATGCAAACAGCATTGTATATGTAGCTGATGTTGACCAAAGCATTGTTATGTGGCACCTGACTGTACGTACTAGTATATAGCTGGCCCATATTCTCAACTCCTCCTACACACACCAAATGACCTTTCCTTCTGGCACTGACCAGTGGTTATGGAGCAGCAGACAATACAGATGACACTGAAAAGGAAAAAGGAAATGGATCAAAAGGTCTGAAGGAAGTAAGAGGGGAATGGAGAAGAGTGGAAGTGATGAAAAGGAAGAAGTATTAGGTCATTTCTATGTGCATACATGTGTGAGAATATATATCTAATGTATACTTTGAATTCATTCATTTATAAACATCAATACGTATTCTATGTGTATCCAAGGATATGTTTTTGTATTTGTGTATATACAGAAATAGATACTCATGAATATAAATATAATAGCTTTAATAATTTATTTATCCATTTTTTAGAACAAGTCAATGCACGGACATAGTAACATGTACATATAGTGCATGTTCAAGAATTTTCAAAGTTGTTTGTTTGTTTGTTTGTTTGTTTTGCTATTGGGCGCATGAACTCACCAGAAAGAGAAAAAGAGACAGGAAGCAAGAAATCACCCCCTGGAAGGATGGCCACGCCGCAATCCCTTCTCCTCCATTCTCCTCTTGGGATCTTGGGCATGGATGCACACGCGCCCAGCGTGAATTTAAGCCACTGGGTCCAGGACTCAAACCATGGTCAACTACAGGGGAGTCCAGCAACACAGCCATTATGCCAACTGCTGAATGAAAGACCAGGCTAGAAATGTGAAATGTACTAGCCGAGATTCTTTTCTTAATATGCGGCATAGTTCAAGTTTCCTTTAGTTGAGAAAAAGAAAACTGGAGATAGAATCTGGGAGCAATGGTTTTATGAAAGATATCCTATTTCACAGAACCAGACTTACAGAAAGAGACAAGCCCTCTTTTTCTATTTGACATTATTCTTCCTGATTGTAATTCCTGGAATGCTTATTGTAGAGGAAAGCATTTTAACTACAAGAGTCCTTTCCCAGAGACTGAGGAATCAAGCATCATCTTTGAATTTCTTTTCTTTCTTTCTTTTTTTTTAAAATTATATTACATTTAATCACATATATCTTTACAAAGTATAATATTTCTTTTTCCAGCACTATTACCATGCTTATCAGTCAAGACAAAGACATTACTATACACATCATCAGCAGCAAATAGCTTTTCATTTTTTTCAGATTATTATTTTTAATTTCTTAATTATTCTTCTTTTTTTTTTTAAAGCATTCAATCATTATACATCATTTGGCTTGTAAAGAGAATTTACCCAACACAAAATACCTCTCAGGCCAGTCCAGTTGAGAATACTATACATGTTATCAGGTAATAAACCATTTCTGTGTCCAACAAATGTCATGCTTCTCTATTTTTTCTCCTGATTTCCTTCTCTATACTCTTCCCTACCTCTCCATTCCACACTGTCTTTAACATCCATAACTATTTTCACTGCTTTTATGTCCTCCAATATTTCAATCTCTACCATAAAGTGCTGATAGTTGATGTGTATTAAGTGGATACATACAGTATCTTTCTTTCATAGCCTGGCTTGCTTCACTCAGCAATACATCTTCCATATTCGACACTTTCTATCAAATGCCATGGTCTTGATTTTTTTTTAATGGCTGAATAGTATTTCATAGAGTATATGTGCCACATTTTTTCAATCCATTAATCTGTTCATGGACATTTGAGTTGGTTCCATGTCTTAGCAATCATGAATAATGCTGCAATAAACATTGATGTGCAAGCACTTTTCCAACTGAGCATTCTCCTGTCCTTTGGGTAGGTACTCATAAGTGGGATTGCTGAATCAGATGGTAGTTCTATTTGTAGATCTTTGAGGAACCTCCATATCGTTTTCCACAGTGGCCAGACCAATTTACATTCCCACCAACAGTGTAGGAAAATTCCCTATTCACCACAACCCTTCCAACACTTAATCATTTTCCTGTATTTTTGATCTTACCTTTGAATTTCTCAAGTGTTACCAATACAATCATCCAATAATGTGACATTACTTCTAATGTCCGCTAGAAGGCAATACTCTACTGCTGTATCTACTCTACTGTCTATAGCATGACCTGTAAGGACTCACTTTAGTTACTTAACAATGTATAAATCCTCATAACATAGAACACATAATAAATATAAGAAAGCTTTTCAATAGATGTGAGGATATAGCATAAAAATGGAAACAGCACCAGTTCTGTCCTCACCCCCAATTTTCTTACCCATGGCCTCTGGGTAAATTAGATTCCTAGAGATACTGGAATGTTTCCCATCCATGCTGGCATGTGACTAACACAGGGAACAGAGTTAATGGTTTCTCATAGTATATGACTGGTTTCTTCAGATCCTGTATGTCTCATCCTGGAGAGAGGACATGAATAGGAGATGAGTATTATCATCATAACCATTTTAGAGATTAAAACACTGAAACTGAGGTCCAGCGAAGTTTATGAACTGGTTCAAGAATAGGGGCCTCTTCTTAGTGCTGT
>NW_006204020.1:46937-51408 GCF_000334495.1 Tupaia belangeri chinensis | reverse complement strand
TGTTGTAGGCTGAAGATTGTCTCTCTCATCCACTGGATGGCTGTAATAGGATACTAGAGACTGTGTTTTGTTCACTGTTCTATCCTACCATGGAGAAGTGTGTTGGGAACCCTGAAGGCACAAAATGAGGTTAAATCAAGAGGGATGAGGTTTGGTGGGATGAGATTCTACCTAGGATGATCCCACTATTATTGGCTTGTATAAATGAGGACAGAAGTGAATGGGGGAACGCTGAGAAGAAAGAGTGGAAATTGTCTGATGAATCTGTTAAGAGGAGAAAAAACATGCACATTATGCAGAATCGTGGCCTGTTACTCCTACCCTGCCATTGATGGCTCCAACTCTTGCTCTAAACGTCTCCAAAATGGCACCTGAAATGATGAATATGAAAGTGTATAAATCCTAGAATTAGTACAGTTATGACCACTGATTCCATTTGTCAATGTCCTGATCTAAATATGGCCAATAATCACTGCAAATTCTTACTGAGTGCTTGATAGGTGTCAGTCATTGTGACAAGGATTACATACATGATCTCATTTCATCCTCACAATGAAGGTGAGGGTAGGTTTATACAGTTTATACAAATTTTACAAAGCCAGCTAACAGTAGATAGATGAGTTGGAATTGCAGCCCAACTCTTTCCTTGATGTCAGATGCCTAAGGCATGGCATACAGATCACCATCAGTGTCCATGTGTCTATGGTTACCAATGGTTCATGGACAGACATTTTGCATACAATTTTAAAGTGGAATATACATATATTTGAACAATATAAAAAGATATCTAACACATAAAGCAACATTAAAGCATTCTTTGGAGAAGGGGAGAAATCTCTGACATCATGTAATATGTGACAAAACTCCTGTAGACTCCCTTAAACACCTCCTTCTTTCCCCAGAGTTCTTTACTGGGGCTACTCAGTACCCACTGCTTCTCTCTCATTCTCCATCCTTAAGACACTGACCAGGGATGTCATCCCTTCTCTCAAAAGCATGCTCCTAGCCCCATTTCTATCCTTCACACTGGTACAATATTCTATCTGTATTCTCTCACATGGAAGCCAGTCTAACAATTAAATTATATGCCAAATTGAGTGCAGTAAATTGCAATAAAGTGCAATTTAGTATTTTCTGACCACCAGTATGACTGAACCTCCTGGGGTATATATGTTCATGTTCTGTCTTCCTCTCTCCATTTTGTACTTCAGCTTAACCCTTAGATTATTAAAAACTGGAACAAACTATTCTGAAGAATAGAGGAAGAATCTTGCAAAGTAGAGAGATACGTGAGAGAAATCAGGTTCTAAATCCTCTTCCTCCAGTCAGGGATGGAGGGAGATGGAAAATGAGGGGAAGGGATGGAAGAGTGGTGGCTTCTCTGTGTGAGGGCAAAGGCATCCATCAGAAGTCGGCTAAATAAGTTATGGATAATTCATGTTTTTTAATTCTATTAATGTTGCTTTATCATTAAACATAAAAAGATTCCTACCACTGATTATTTGATAAAAAATTCAAGTATCAAGAAATTACATACAAATTAATTCTGGTTTTGTAATACACAACATAGAGATACAGACTTTTCTATTTTAAAAATACTTGATAATTTCTGAAAATTTAAAACATATGTAAGATTGGTGTTTATAGGATTGAAAAGAGCATACGGCATGAAGAGTCTTCCTAATCCTTGTCTTCCCATCTCCCATTGCATAGACAGTTTTTAAACCAAAGCAAACAATATACTAAGGTCATTTGACAAAGAACAGTGAGGTATGTAATACTAATAAAATCTTAAAACTTTACACACAATTTAAAAACTAAATAAACAACACGGTTGATTCTTATGACTAAAGTAGTGAAAACATGAATGCCTGCTCAATGTGCACATGATAATCTGTGGAGAACCTCCTGACAAAAGTTTACAAAACTGTTTCGATATAGCGGTCCTGCACACTAGATACAATCTGTTTACAGCCATCCCGTTGACAAGAAACCAAGTACAGGTCACAAGAACACTGAGCAAGTGGTTTGTAAGCACTGTATGAAGACTAGTAGAACCGAGCTATATAAAACAGTAATGGAGACATTACTTGTTCTTGCATTGCAGGTCATTGTGCACACTGGCCAGTGTGTGCTGGAGTTTGGGTTTACAGGTGAGTCCATTAAAATCACCAGAAGGGAAGTCTGGATGGACACTGCAGAGTTACCAGTCCAGAAACTGACCTCGTTCACACAATACGTATGTATGTTTTGTTACAAGTCAAGTGGCTGCTCTGCGTAGGGTCATTCCAGCAGGGTTCGGGAGTGTTCCTCCACCAGTCACTGCTCCTTGTCGGGAGGACAGGCACAGGCACACCGGGTGGAGGCACTCTGGGTGGCGGTGTGGTCCATGGTGGCCACTTCCTCTTCCTGGTCTCCCCTGTCGACCGACCTCCTTAATGACCATGCTGCGCACTGTGCCTGCATCCAGGCAGTGCCAGGAGACACCATACATTTGGGGATCTGAGACAGCCTTGTGGAAACTGTTCACTCCACACCAACTGCAAAAGCTGTGTAGCACTGGATGTGTTTTGGAGCAGTAGGCAATGATGCTCCCTGCACCCTGCAGCAGCGTAAAGCGCTAGGTGGGAACCAGGAAGTGGTGTTGCAGCTTCTTGCATAGCCTGCAGCTGCAATCCACCACGTGCAGATTCTCTGGGGCCCAGACCGCAAAGCTTACCGCGCCTTAGTGGCAACCCCCAGTGTGATACACCAGGCCAGGCTACTTGAAGGTGTCCAGCAAGAACTTGATAGCATCCTCGCAGCTGAGGCCCAGAAGCTTCCTGAATGTCTCCCAGCGCTTCTGCTGCGAGCCCAGGTCTATCTCCTTGGGTTCAGAGTCTATGGGCACGGGCGGATTGGAAGCTGTACAGGGTGGCTCAGAAGGTGCAGGTCTTTGAGGCTCACCTCCCGCAACCGCCCTCACCAGCTCTTCCTTTGCGACCTCCCCCGCCACTTTGCTGCCACCTGCTCCCTCCTGGCTGCATGGATCCCAAACCCCACAGGCAAGCAAAGCAAGCGACTGGAGCAGGTGAACGCGATGGCTGAAGAGGCGGCCTTAGGCCCCCCTGGCTTAGGCTGCCACCGCTGTGGCTGAGCTGTCGCTGGGTTCCTCACTCTGCCCATGTCCTGCAGCTTTTCAATCCTGTGCCCACCACCACTTATTTCTTAGGCAGTCACTGAGCAGCCTCCTTGTCTGCATGGGCAGGATTGATTGATTGGCCACTTGTTGAATGTGATGTAAAGAGACACTTCCCTTGACCCTATTAAAACAGCCTTTGCTGCCCTGAAGTTTTGGCTGAGTTTATAAACTGCCCCTTCTCCGAAATGTTATTTTCTATTATTGATTCAAGTCAGCAGCCTAATCTTAAAATTTGGAAACACTTAAAAGTGAAAATGCTGTAGATCTTTGAGTTAATAGCAACAGGTAGGACAATTTAGCATTATTCACCTACTGTGGAAGGGATAGGCAGAGACATGGGCAAAGACTTTCAAGGTCAAGAGTGTGGTAGTGTGTCAGTAAGTTGTACCAGAGCTGGGGATAGTAAAGATGACAACTCACAATAGCATATTACAGGAGTAGACCCAACTAGAAAAACTGAATGTTAATCCCAATACAAGCCAGAAAGTCACGAGTTTACCTTTATCCTCTAAGGACAGAAGGTGAAAGAAGAAACAATACAAGGGCCAACAAGTGATGAGGTGGACCCAACATAGCCTACTACGCAGTTCATGTCCAGACCCAGTGGCTTGAAAATCACGCTGAGGAGACCAGCAGGAAGGCCTAATGGTTATGTCACTGGACTCCCACATAGTTGTGAGTCGAGACTGGTGTCTTCAACATCTCCTTGGGTACGTGTGCCTGCATCCCCAAATCCTAAAAGGAGAATGGAGAAGGTATTGCTGCCAAGCCATCTCCCCTAGGGGATGATTTCTTGTTCTCTATTTCTCCATTTCTCTCTGTCTCTCCAGTCCGTGCAGGTGCCCTATAGCAAAAAAAAAGTCTCCTAAAAAAATTGTGCTGGGAGAAGAAGCCGGGCCTTCAGAAGAAGGTTCCACATGGCTCCAGCGAACTAGATTTTTCAGGGGGATCTAAGAGCACTGTAGCTAAACATCCAAATACTAATAGGGTTAAAATATTCCCCAATATCTACTGAATCTGCTGCACCAGTGATCACAACAGAACGACAAAGAGATTCTAGATCACCTCTGCTTGCTCCTGAACATTCAGGCTGAATTTCAGGAATTTGAAAGAAACACACCATCCATCAGATGACAAGAAATCACCGCTGGATAATGAGAAATATGGGAAAACGAGAAAATACCTCTCTTCCAAGGGAAAATAGTAACTCTTCTTCATCCACAAGCAGTTCGGTGAAAATCATGGAAATGTCTGATAAGGAATTTAGAGCATTCATAATGTCGAAGCTAA
>NW_006204020.1:46684-46904 GCF_000334495.1 Tupaia belangeri chinensis | reverse complement strand
AGAGAGAGAATGAACTGCTAAAGAGAAAGGAGAAAGAAGTTGTCGAGTTCCAGGAGATGAGGAAATTCTTGCTAGATCTAAAAGAGGAATTACACACTTCATAAAACACTCAAACGGAACTACTAGAGATGAAGTCTATAATACAAGAAGTCAAAATCTCCCTTGAAAGTATTAAAAGCAGACTAGATCATTCAGAAAATAGAATCTCAGATGTAGAAGA
>NW_006204020.1:32632-45860 GCF_000334495.1 Tupaia belangeri chinensis | reverse complement strand
ATATCTATTCAATGACTGCAGTAGGATATGTAGCCCCAGCTAGGTGCTACTTTATAGGATGCGTAAAGTTAGACTTGTGTTCATGGAAATGTGTGTGTCACCTGTGTTTGCTATGAGGGTATTTGGATTGATTAGGGTCTTTGGTGATTCAATACAATGTGGGGGGAAACAGTATAGAAAGCAAACATAGATACCAGAGACAGTGTGGGAGGAGAATGGGAGATGGCAGAGGGTAAGAGATAGGGAATCAAGGATGGGGGGGGGAAATGCAAGACATACAGAAAACAAGAAATGGAAGATTATTTGCTGACAATACCATGTTTGTTGATGTGCTTGATTGAGACAATATACAGTGTACTCTGGATGGAAAATCTCATTTTGTATGCTGTAATGATGTACAGTGAATGAATGCAAATAAATAAATTGAAAAAAATTGTGCTGGGTACATTCCTGAGTGCACAAAACTCTGCGAGAAGAATGGAGAAGAAGGGTTTTCCAAAGTCCATCCCCCTTGGGGATGATTTCTCACTTTCCTCTGGCGAGTTCATGAACCCTATAGCAGAAACCTTAAGGAAAAAGAAAAAGAAACTTTATGATTGTTGATTAGTAACTTCCCATTCCTCCCTCTCTCTGGGCCCTGGTAACCACTATTTTTGTTTGTTTGTTTTTATCATTTTTGATGTCTTGTATAAGCAAATAATGCATTTGTCTTTCTGTGAACGGTATATTTCACTTGGCATAATTTTCTCAGGTTCATCCATTCTGTTGCATGTTGAAAAATTTCTTTACTTTTAAAGGCTGGGTAGTATTCAAGTGTATGTGTGTGTGTGAGTGTGTGTGCATGCGTGTGTGTAAATATATATGTATATATTTATAATCCATTAATCTCACCATAGGTATTTAGGGTTTTTTTTCCCCTCATCTTGGCTATTGTGAATAGTGCGGCAATGAATATGGGAGTGCTAATTTCTCTTTGAGACCCTGATTTCAATTTTTTTGGAAAATATCCAGAAATGGGATTGCTGGATCATATAGTAGTTATATTTTTAATTATTTTAGGAACTTCCATACTATTTTCTATCACCACTGCACCATTTTGTATTCCCACCAACAACGTACAAGAGTTCTAATTTCTTCATATGCTTGTTGATTTTTTTTTTGGTATAATATCCATCCTGAGAGCTATGAGGTGATATCTTATTGTGACTTCGATTTGCATTACTCTGAAGATTAGAGACATTGCATATATTTTCTTGTACTTGTTGGATATTTGTATGTCTTCCTTAGAGAAATGTCTATTCAAGTTCTAAGCTCTCTAACTAGGTTACTAATTTTTACTATTAAATTATAGGAGTTCTTTTTACATAATTTTAGATTAGCACATTATCAATATATGGTTTGTATATATTTTCTCTCCATATGTAGGTTGCCTTTTTACTATGTAAATTGTTTCCTTTGCTGTGAAGAAGACTTTTAGTTTGATGTAGTCACCTTTGTTTATGTTTTCGTTGCCTATACTATTGGTATCATATCTAAGAAATCATTGCTAAAAACAATGTCATGGAGTTTTTTCCTTCTTTTCTTTTACGATTTTTAAAATTCCAGGTTTTATCTTCAAGTCACTAATCCATTTTGAGTTAATTTTATGTGTATGATGTGAGCCAAAGGTCCAATTTAATTATTTTGTATGTAGATATCCAATTTTCCCAGCACTGTTTGTTGAAGAGACCCTTCCCATTGCATATTCTTGGTACCCCTATTGAAGAGCAGTTTACTATGTATGTAGATTTTTTTCTAGGCTCTCTATTCTATTTCCATGGGCTTATGTCTGTTTTTATGCCAGTACCATACTGTTTTGATTATTGTAGCTTTATATTAGGCTCTTGGGAGTCATGACATGTTTTTCTATGCAAAAATGTGTCAAGACTTTCCTGGCAACCATACTATATTATAAAATCAAGAAGTGTGATATCGAGTGTGAGATATGCCACTAACGAGAGGAGCACCAAATGCAGTGCCATGGTAGCTCAACAGAAGAATTTTGAAGTCTGTGTAGGATTCACCAGTCCCCAAAATGAAGTGTTCAGGAAGTCAATGAAGAGAGGGTTTGAGTTCACACTTACGGTGGTAGGTGAATCTGAATTGGGAAAGTCAACATTAATCAACCTCACAGATATGTATTCTCCAGAGTATCCAGGTTCTTCTCATAGAATAAAAAAGACTGTACAAGTGGAACAGTCCAAAACATTAATCAAAGAAGATGGGGTTCAGTTGCTGCTCACAATAGTGAACACTGCAGGATTTGTATAGGCACTGGATAATAGTAATTGCGGCAGCCTGTTATTGACTACATTGATAATAAATATGAAGACTACCTAAATGCAGAGTCATGAGTGAACTGCCATCAGATGCCCGATAGCAGGGTGCAGTATTGTTTATATTTCATTGCTCCTTCAGGACATGGACTTAAACCATTGGATATCGAATATATGAAGCATTTACATTAAAAAGTGAATATCATCCCACTTATTGCCAAAATAGACATGCTCACACTGGAAGAATGATGACAATTAAAAAAAAACAGATAATGAAAGAAATCCAAGAACATAAAATTTAAATATATGAATTTCCAGAAACAGACAATAAAAAAGAAAATAAGCTTATTAAAAAGATAAAGAACCATTTACCTCTTGCTATGGTAGGTGGTTGGGAAAGTCATGACATATTTTTCAATGCAAGACTGCATCATGACAACCAAATTATATATCATTGAAGTGAATGATAAAAGGGACGGTCCAAGGAAGGCAGTGTCCTTGGGGTGTTGCCAAAGTCGAAAATGTGAGCATTGTGATTTTACCATTTTAAGAGGTATGTTGATAAAGACACACATACAGGATTTGAAAGATGTCACTAAAAAAGTGCACTACAATAACTACAGGAGCAGAAACCTGGTGGCCATCACTTGAGAACAGTGTGGATAACAATAAGAACCAGTTCACGAAGAGCCCTCTGGCCCGGATGGAAGAAGAGAGAAGAGCGCACATGGCTAAGATCAAGAATATGGAGATGGAAGGAACCAGCAGTTAGCATAATGGCTATGTCACTGGACTCCCATGTAGTTGACCGCAGTTCCAGTCCTGGATCCGATGGCTTAAACTAACGCCGGGCGCATGTGCGTGCGTGCCCATCCCAAGAGGACAATGGAGGAGACGGGATTGCGGCGTGGCTATCCCCCCTGAGGGGTGATTTCTTACTTTCTTTCTCTCTGTCTCTCTGGCGAGCGCATGCGCCCTGTAGCAAAAACCTCTCCAAAAAAAAAATAGTACGGAGATGGAGATGGAGCAGGTGTTCAAGAAGGTCAAGGAGAAGGTGCAGAAGTTGAAGGACTCAGAAGCTGAGCTCAAATGGAGCTATAAGCAAATGAAACAGAATTTGGAAGCACAGCACAAAAAATTAGAGGAAAAAACATCATCAGTTTGAAAGATGAGAAGGCAAACTGAAAAGCTCCGCAATGTATTTTAGAGCAGCAGAATTCTTTGAGAACCTTGAAGAAGAGAAAGAAGTAAGGGAAAAACTTTTAAATTGTCTATTGACCACTAGTTATGTATTAGTTGCCAATATGCCAGCTTTAACATCCATGTTTGTTGGATCCATTTGACCAATTTGCATCAGTTCTATCCATAATGATGGATTTAATGGCATGACAAAAATTATTTTCTTGCTGTTCTTGATGGCGATCAAGATGCTTTGAATTATCTAGGGTGTTGTGTACTTAGAAAGTAACAGCTCTAAGTATCTTTCCTGCATTGTTTCCCTTTATTGATTTTATTTTACTATTAAACAGATAATTTCAATTTAATGCAGGAGAACATTTTACTTTTGTATAGTCATGTTCTGGTGGTTTGATTGTTTACAGGATATTCCAAAAGTAAAAGGACTCTGGAAGGTTTTCATGGAGGATAAATTGCAATAATATGATGGAAAATCTGCTTCTTTATGGGACCAGCAGTTAGCGTAATGGCTATGTCACTGGACTCCCACGTAGCGGACTGCGGTTCGAGTCCCAAACCCGGTGGCTTAAACTCATGTTGGGCGACTGTGTGTGCATGCCCAAGATCCTGAGAAGAGAATGGAGGAGAAGGGATTGTGGCGTGTCCATCCCCCCTGGGGGGTGATTTCTCGCTTTCCGTCTCTCTCTGTCTTTCTGGCAAGTGCACGCGCCCTGTGGCAAAAACCTCTGGGGGGGGGGAATCTGCTTCCCTGTGATAATTAGAATGCAGAGGTTCCATTCAGTGCAGCATATACAGTGATGGAATTTAGTCTAGCACAGTTGACCTGACTTTTTGACACTTCCATTATTTAAAAATACACATGGAAAAAACCTATATGCTTACAGTGCACTTAGAGCTTTTTACAACAACCTTTTTTGCTTGTTTTGGATTCTTTAAATACATATTATTCTCATTTAGTGCCCTTTAGCCAGAATCTCATTACTGCTTCATTTTTAAATAACATTTAATTGAGATTTTTTCATATATTGGACCTGCTAAAATAGAATATAGCATCTTTCATATTGTAGGAACCAACAATGAGACTTTTTATACTTTATTATAAATAGCAGGAGGGAAGTTCATTTATAGATCATTTCTAGGCAAATTGCAAAGCTAATGACCAACTTGTTCCCACCTATATGCAGTCTCTTTATTTTACTAGAAATGGGAATAATGGCCTCTTGTAGAGAAAAAAAGTCACCATTCTGCATTTAGCTATATTCATATATTGTATTTCTGTATTTTTATTTGTTATTATAAAAAAATTCACATAAACAATATTGTGATGTAAACAAAAAGGTGTGATACTCCAAGTTTTTTCTCAAGATTGATATGGCTATTAGCTGTCCTCTGTTGTTCCATATGGATTTTAGGACTATTTTTTTCTATTTCTGTCAAAAAATTTTTAAATGCTATTTTCAATTACAGAAAATAATTACTGCAGTAGAGTTCAAATAGGGTTTTGATGCTGCTGTCATTTAACACTTGATGTAATTCATATCTCACTGTAAATATTTGTAGCAATAAAAAATAAAGCTGTTATTCCAAAAAAAAGTTATTAAAAATGCCATTGAGGGGCTGGAACCTCCATCTTTCAGTAATTAACCAAAATGACAAGCAAAAATAGAAAGAGGAGAGACACCTGATATATGTTCTTTAGGCCTTTTAGAAAATATGGAGTGGTTCTTTTGGCAACACATATGTGAATCTACAAGAAAGGTGATATTGTAGACATCAATGGAATGGGTACTGTTCAGAAAAGAGTGCCCCACAAATGTTTCCATTGCAAAACTGGAAAAGTCTGCAATGTCATCCAGCATGCTCTTGGCATTGTTGTAAACAAACATGTTAAGGTCAAGATTCTTGTCAAGAGAATTAATGTGCATACTGAACATACTAAGCATTCTAAGAGCGGAGATAGCTTCCTAAAATGTGTGAAGGAATATAACCAAAAAAAGAAGGAAGCCAAAGAGAAAGGTACCTGTCTTCAACTGAAGCACCAGCTTGCTCCACCCGGAGAAGCACACTTTGTGAGAACAAATGGAAAGGAACCTGAGCTTCTGGAACCTATATCTATGAATTCATGGCACTATATGTGTTAAAAAAAAACTAATCTATGGTCTATAAAAATGTTTTCCTTAATTGAGTAGAATTCTGCTCCCTCCCCGAAGCTAATTTTAATTGGACTCTAATTCATTTTGTAATATTTGTATTCAAATTTAGTATTTTTTTTACCTGAAAGATGTTAGGTGGCTTATTATGCAACAAATAAAACTCAGTTGGTTAGGAAAAAAGAAGGCAATTGAGAGTTTGATAGGAATTATGTTAAATCTGTAGATCACTTTGAGCGGTATAGATATTTTTAAATTATTAAGTCTTGTGGGCCAGCAGGTGGTGTGGAGGTTAAGATGACTGGATCCCACATGACTGATTTCATGGTTCGAGTCTCTGAGAGCTTGAAATAATGCCAGGTGCTTGTACATGCATGCCCAGAATCCCTAGAGGAAAATATGGGAGAAGGGATTGAGGCATGGCCATCTCCGAGGGGGAGTGATTTCTCATTTTCCCTCTCTCTATCTCTCTCAGCAAGTACAAGTGCCCTACAGCAAAAATTATAATGAATAAATATATAAATAAATAAAATTTTTCCTCTCTTTAATGTTGCTAATTTTTTTCTTGTTTAAATTCTTTCATCAATATTTGAAATTTTCAACATACAAGTCTTTAATTTCCTTTGATAAATTTATTGTTATGTATTTTATTTTTGCTGCTTTTGTAAGTGGGATTATTTTCCTTTTTAGACAGTTCATTATTAATATATAGAAAAGCAACTGATTTTTGCATGTTGATTTTGAATCCTGTAACTTTACTGAATTTGTTAGTTCTAAGTTTTTCTAAGGACTCTTCATGGTTTTCTATATATATATGATTATATCACCTGCAAACAAGAACAGTGTTACCTCTTGCTTTCCAAACTGTTTTTTTTTTTTTAATTGCTGTGTAGGATTTCTATTTTGTTGAATAGAAGTGGAGCAAGTAGGTATCCTTGTCTTACTCCTGATCTTAGAGTAAAAACTTCTACATTTTCACCATTTATATGATGTTATCTATGGACTTTTCATATATAGCCTTTATTATGTTGAGATAATTTCCTTCTAGAACTCATGTAATGTGTATGTTGTTTTGCTTCATGGTGTCTCATAAGTCCCTTAAGCTTTCTTCACTCTTTTCTATTATTCTTCTGTCTCAGATCCCTGATAGTACTACATACAAAAAGCAGGTACTATATTTTGCCTCCCAGTGTCATTAAATGAGTTGTGGGGAATCTGGAAAAATGGAGCACAAAAAATTCCCTCCATTGATATGTTTTCCAGCCACCAAGTACTGTTAAAATTTTCACCCTTTCTGTGCCAGTGCCAACAAGAATTAATTGTCTTCTGTCATTTTGTGGAGGACCAGGAGCCATGAGTCTGTGTAGAGGATCAAGAGACTCCAGTCAAGGTCACTGGCACAGGGTATAGAGTCAGAACTGCCTTCAGCCATTGGGTGTAGGGCATTGATCCACTTTCTGTCAGGAGACATTGGCCTTGGGCTGCTTTCTAGAGTTTGCTGGAGGGCTGAGAAGCACTATTCAGATGGAAGGAATCATCTGCTGCTTCCTTATATGGGGCTGGAAGTATGCAGGGAAACTTTAAAAAGTTCATAGAAAATATATTATTGAGAAACTATGCATAGATTTGTTAAAAATTGCACCAAAATAATCTGATACTTTAATTTCATTTTTCTAAAATTTTTTGAAGTCCCTTATGTGTTAGCCTACCTGGATTCTGCTGGTACTGCTATGGGCAGATTAGATCCTGTGGTTGGTGCTGGCGGGTGTGGGCATGGATGACGGACTGGTCTCCTCTTTCCCAGTTATACTAGTGCAGTTGCTGGATATAGATCATGCAGCTGCTACTACTGGATATGAGTTTCTTTGCAAAGCCTCTGCTAAACTTTCCCTTTCCTGGACCTTTGTCCAAAGAAACCCAGTTTTTCTCTTTCTAATTAATTATTAGTTTATTAGAAAAGTCATGACATATTTTCTATGTTTTTATACGCAAAAAAAAAAATGCATCATGACTTTTCCATCAGCCCAATAGTTAAATTTTGGTCTAGCCTATTGACAGTTTCTGGATTGCAGAATCTACTGGAGTTCAGGATCTTTTCTCAGTACAACATCTTTCTCACAGATTAGAACAAATCTAAAAATATTCTTAGATAACTCAGAAAAGTGCTATAATTAATTTGATAATTTACCATATCCTTTGCTTTAACTAAAAAAGACAAACAAAAAAGGCCAAATTGCCTGTGGCCATAGCCATCTGTGTCACTCATGGTAATCCTGAAGGTTGGGAACTTAAATTCCACCTGAAGGCAGGATTTGGAAAAACCCAGATCAGAGCTTCTGCCTTGGAAGAAATTAAATGTTCCTATGTGGGAGACCTGGGCAATGGTTAATGCCCATGACTGGCATTCTGCTCTCCCCACTGGGACCTTGTCCCCAATGTTGAGGAGTTGGTTACTAGAGACAGGAATGTCTCTGAAGGCAGCCTAGGACTTCTGAGTCCATGCTGGCTTCTAAGATTGAGAATTGATGGGGCCTGCGATCCCAACAGTTCTGCTTAGACATCTAAAAATCTCATTGGACAAACCTCAGATAACCATTAAAATGACAAATAAATATGTGCTCTTTAAGATACTATTTTTGATCTAACTCAAAGGTTAAGGTTAGTTCCAAAAGTAAGTTCATAAGACGAGAAAAACAAGGAAAAATAATAGTAAACAGGAAAGAGAGAAAAGAACCGAAGGTAATTTTATAAAGGGAATTTATATATATTGAGTTGATTGAAATTTAAAGAAAGTGTTAAGAAAAAAACTAGAGGGCAGAAATCAAATTCAAAGGCTGAGTCTCTCTTCACATTTCAACCTGTCTTTTAAATATAATACTGACCTGTTCTTTTACTGTGGCTGCTCTATTTACCTACGTGTACCTACTAACTGAACTGGGATATGCACCTTGGTCTACATCTCTTCACTACTTTAAGTCTCTTTCCTTTGACCTTCAACAAAGTCTAGACAAAATATCCCAAAGTCTCTTACAGACTCAAGACTAAGTAGACTCCATCCATGGCCATGGTAACTCTCTAGAGTTAGACTTTCTCACAGCAGAAAATGGGAACCTAAACTTTCTCATAGCAGAAAATGGGGGTCTCTTCCTCTTTCTGAAAGAAGAGTGCTGCTTTCATCCTTCCTCTGATTGCCCCCACCGTAACTCTTCTCTTAGTTTCTGCAGGATATCCACTCTTAAAAATACTAAGCTGCTTCATCTGAGATACCATCCAAATAGGCTGAAAATATATTGCTGCTCTTTAGGGTGCAATATTCATGCCTGCCTCCAGCAGACCCACACATCTCCCCAGTCACCCTAAAGGAATAACTTCTCAGTATGAAACACCTCCAGAAGACTGACCAAGTGTTAGAATGAATAATGATAATGAGTTATAACAAATTAAGTAAAAAAGAATCCATGAATCTTTACTATGATTGGATAAATGTATGAATAAATAAATAAATAAAGGAAAAGCTTTTCCTTATAGCAGAACACTATATAATAAATGTAAAAGAAATATGTAGTTAGAAAAGTACCATTTTGCAACTATAGTACAATAATTATTTAAGAATGCTCAACAGACACTAAATTAGTGCATAGAAGTTTTATGATTAATGAGATATTTACATATTCTCAAAGCATCTCCCCATGGAATACTAAATAATTACAAAGGAAAAACAGTAAATTTATTTTTTCTTTTCTTTTTCTTTGGAGACATTTTTGCTATAGGGTGTGTGCGCTCACCAGACAGAGACAGAGAGACAGAAAGCAAGAAATCACCCCAGGGATGGCCAGCAAGAAATCACCCCACAGGGGGGATGGCCATACCGAAATCCCTTCTCCATTCTCCTCTCGGGATCTTGGGCATGTGCCCAGCATGAATTTAAGCCACCAGGTCCAGGACTTGAACCGCGGTGGACTCCCTGGGAGTCCAATGACATAGCCATTACGCTAACTGCTGGTCCCAACAGTAAATTTCTATCAGAGTAACCTGATGAACACCATATTATCTAAATGATCAGGTTGCCAGAATCAATACTGTGACAAACGATATCATGTGCCCACCTTTATGATGTAATGAGAAAGATGTTGCTATTATTTTGTGATTTTCATGCCCAAAATGCCTAACTTAAATTCTATGATGAGAAAACATCAAATAAACCCCAAATGAGGAAGAGCTACAATATAATTAGTCCACAGTTTTGAAAAATGACTAGGTGTAGAAGATAAAGCCTGAGAAACAGTCTAAAAATGAAATAGTCTAACCTGGCATGGCAAATATAAGGCATAATTTTTAAATGGATATTTCATCTGAAAAAAATACTATAAAATATATTATTTGGAAAATTTGTAAAGTTTGTATAAAATCTATAAACAGTGATATTCTCATCAATGCAGATTTCCTTATTTTGATAATTATACTTATTCTTTTTTGGTTTTGTTTTTGGAGAAGTTTTTGCTATAGGGTGTGTACACTCAACAGAAAGACAGAGAGAGACAGAGAGATAGAAAGCGAGAAATAACCCCTCAGGGGGGATGACCATGCTGCAATCCCTTCTCCTCCATTCTTCTCTAGAGATCTTGGGCACACATGCACACGTGCCCAGTGTGAGTTTAAGCCACCAGGTCTAGGAGTCAAACCATGGTCTACTATATGGGAGTCCAGCGACATAGCCATTATGCCAACTGCTGGTTCTAATAATTATATTTATTCTTAGTAACTATAATCAAGTGTCTAGGAGTAAAAGGGCATGAAGTCTGCAAATTATTCACAAAGATTCAGAAAAAATAATTACATGTGAACATATTTGTGTGTGTATAGTGTAAGACAGAGAGAATATAATAAAGCAAAGGTATGAAGTTAACAACTACGACATGTGAGTGAAAGGATAAAGGGTAAATATTATTCTTTATATTATTCTTGTGATAGTTTTATAAATTTGAAATTACTTCAATAAAAATGTCACCCAAGGGATCAGCAGTAATGTAAGAAGTAAAATTAAAAAGAATAAAAATGAGTAATGGATCTGAATTAACATTTCTCAAGAGAAAACACACAAGAACAGCCTGTGGCTGGGTGATTAAAGGAGTTGGATTCCACATGACCAACCATGGGACTCGAGTCCAGATCCTGGCGGTTTTGGAGACACACTGAATGTGTGTGCATGCATACCCCAGATCCCAAAACAGTGGAGGAATGGAGGAACTGAGATTGTGTCATTTCATCTGTTGTAATGGTTTCAGACATCACATCCAAGCATAGCAGGGATTATAGTTAGGAGAAATAGTTTCTAGGAGTCTGTAGCACAAGTAATGTGACTATAATTAATAATTTATTCTACACTTCAACATAGCTAGAAGAGAGGTTTTTGAATGTTCAGGACACATAAATGTTTGAGGTGATGGATGTTCTAATCACCCCAATTTTTTTTTTTTACTTTTTTTTTTTTGGAGAGGTTTTCGCTATAGGGCACGTGCGCTCACCAGACAGACAGAGAGACAGAGAGACAGAAAGCGAGAAATCACCCCCCAGGGGGGATGGTCACGCCGCAATCCCTTCTCCTCCATTCTCCCCTCGGGATCTTGGGCACGCACGCACACGCGCCCGGCGTGAGTTTTAAGCCACCGGGTCCTGGGATGCGAACCGCGGTCGACTATGTGGGAGTCCAGCGACATAGCCATTACGCTAACTGCTGGTTCCCTAATCACCCCAATTTGACCATTGCACATTGTATTCATGTATCAAAAAATTCTCACTATACACTATAAATATGTACATATGTCAATTAAAAATTAAGGGAAAAATATGTATTTTCCTGAATGAATCAAGATCACATTAAGGGTTAGGGAAAGGTAAGTGGACACAGAATTTGGGGGGAAGATGTTTATGGTTAATGTTTCTTCATTTTCTAAAAAGTAAACCTTTTTTTAAGTTCTTACTTTTTTCTATTGGACTCTGCTGTGCTTGAATGTGAAAACTGAAACTGTTACAATAGATGAATGTATTATAACTGCAGTATTAACCAGATGCTGAAAATGTTCTTCCTGTAATATATGGAGACAAGAATGAACTACCCATTGTCTTCTGATGTTGCTTCCAGTTTCTCATCTGTGCCTTTTTTGGTGTCTGCAAAATTCAAAACTACACAGAACTATGTCTGTTCCTAAAAAGTCCACTGGAGGGCATGATCTCACTGCTGTTACAAAATGTACTGTTAAGACTAACATGAATAAATTACAGCTCATTTTTATAAGCCCTATTATAAGAAGAAGGAAAACAAATGTATGCCTTAGTTGATAAAAACAAAACAGAAAATTACAAAAATGGCAGCAATCTTTCTCCTACCCCTACCCTCAAGAGGTCCTGTTGCTTCCTTTGCATGGTGATAATAGCTTATACAAAGAACCGTATTAAGGTTCTGCTGAACTGTGGTAAGTCTGCTTGGGTACCCATGTATCCCTTCATTGTAAAAGCATGAGAACTAGGTTTGGGTTTTAGGGTCTCATTCTGACAGGGGAAATGGGACCCCAACCGCAGCAGCTCTAGCCTGTAACGAGGGCTCAGATAACATGTCTATGACAGGATTTCAAAACTATCTCAGAAGAAAATCTAGCCTTTACTATGGCTCAGCCTGCCCATAAATTATTAACATCTTTCAAATACAATATAGTAGCTGACTGGGAGACAACTTCTGGGAAAACAGAACTGTAGTAAGTCTCTGATATTTCATAGTCCTTCATCACAGGAGAATCCCAGATGTGAAAGCTATGAAGCAGGCTTCCCCTCTCTCTAGTTAATTGCTTTCTGGGGAACTCTTTGAATTGTACCCCATTTAGTGTGCAGGAACAGAAGGAGCAGGGTAATCTTTGAACAAGGCTCTCTTGTGTATGGGCCTCTGATATAGCTGTGACTTTCTGGTATACCTGATGTGATATGTGTGTCAAACAAAAAAGGACAACTGCAAAATAAAAGTTACAAAGAAAAAAGAATTAATTGGTCTTGCAAAGCTAGTACAAAATAAGGGCCCGGGACCAGCAGTTAGTGTAATGGCTATGTCGCTAGACTCCCATGTAGCCGACCATGGTTCAAATCCTGGACCCGATGGCTTAAACTCACGCTGGGCGCATGTGCATGCCGCAATCCCCTCTCCTTTGGCCATCCCTGCTGGGGGGTGATTTCTCACTTTCTGTCTCTCTGTCTCTGTCTGTCTGGTGAGTGCATGCGCCCTATCACAAAAACCTCTCCAAAAAAAAAAAGAAAAGAAAAAAAAGAAAAGAAGGGCCAGACCCTGGCACATACAATCAGACTCATAATGACATGGTCAGATGGAAATGAAAAACATGTCCACTGACCCTGAACAAACTAGAGTCTTTTGTGTTAATAAGAATTACAATACATGTAAGTTGTTCTGAGTTTACATTGGACAAAGACAACAAGGGAGGGTCTTGTGGAGATAAAGGATTGGGTGAAAGTCCCTTAGCAGAAGCTGTCTGAAGCAACTTATTGGCAGTGATACTAGACCAT
>NW_006204020.1:30080-32618 GCF_000334495.1 Tupaia belangeri chinensis | reverse complement strand
TGATCAGCCTGAGGGAGACTGCAAACCTGGAAGTTTCTTGAGGAAAAATATTTTGTGAAAGTCAACTGATAGTCAATGAGAGATAGTCAATGAAGGAATAACTATAATTGGTAAGCCAGCTGATCAACTACTCTCTCTTCCTTTCAGTTCTCTGACCCTTATTTTTAAAATTTTAGTATGGAAAACTCCTTTCGAGGTAAATTTAATTTTCACACATGTATACATACTTCTACTTTACAATAAATAATGTAATACAATCTGCTTTTTAAAAATTATTTATTCTGACCCTGGACAAGTAATTCAACCTCTTTGAATCCATTTTCTCAGTTATACAGTAAGTGAAAACACTACCTATCTCACAGAATCTAAATTAATTTGATACAATATGCATTTACAATATTCATTTTTCTCTTTCAAGAATACTTTTCAAGTGCCAACTATGTGTAAGGTATTGCTCTATGCACTAGAGATACAACAGAAAACAAGAAACAAAAAGTCCCCTGTTCTCATGTAGCATACACTCTAATATATGGAGAGATGTCACAAAATTTTAAAAAGTGGGTTTGTATTGAAGGCTGGGAGGTGGCCCTGTAGCACAGCAGTTAAGCACTATGCAGAGGGAGCTGGATCCTATATGGCTAACTGAGGTTGGAATCCAAGCCCTGGAAGCTTTGAAAAACACTCTGGACATGTGAGTGCATGCCCAGGCTCCTGACTGGATATAAAAATAGAGGGAAAAAAAGGATAGCAATATAATCATGTCCTGTAGAGACACCTATAGAGGGGTGCTCTCTATCTCTTGTTCTGTCTGTCTGTCTGTCTCTCTCTCTCTCTCTCTCTCTCGTGAGTGTGCATGCACCCTTAAGGAAAAATATTCAGAGATCAATTCATGTTAGACAGAAAGTAAAGTCAGATAATAGGATAGAGCATGAGAAAGTATTTAAGGTACTGTTCAAGACATGATGTTCCTGGGGACCAGCAGGTGGCATGGTGGTTAAGGCACAGGACACTCCCACATGGCCAACCATGGTTCAAGTCCTGGACCTGGTGGCTTGCTTTCTTGCTTTCTCTCTATCTCTCTGTCTCTGTCTCTCTCTGCTCAAATTAAAATAAATGAATGAATCAATAAAATAAAATAAGTAATTCTAAAAAAGGATAGGATGTTCTTAAAACATCTGTCCAAGGAACTGAACAATAAAGATTTAATATTCAATCTTATGTTACTATATAAAAATTTGGAAAATCTGTGTTCTAGCAATGGACCTGAGGTGATTTAATTGGTGTGTTTTAAGGGCTAAAAGAATTTCAAGATGACTGAAGAGTGTTGGATGAGAGGAAGACTTGTAGGAGATGAAGTCGGAATGGTATGAGAGGCCAGTGTACATAGTAATGTGAGCAAAGTGAAGGCACTTGAATATTTTTTTCTTTTCAGTACATTTGTGAATCATCAAAGGATTTTTTTTTTTTTTGGAGAGGTTTTCGCTACAGGGTGCGTGTGCTCGCCAGACAGATAGAGAGAGACACAGAGACAGAAAGCGAGAAATCACCCCCCAGGGGAGATGGTCACGCTGCAATCCTTTCTCCTCCATTCTCCTCTTGGGATCTTGGGCACACAAGCACACGCGCCCAGCGTGAGTTTTAAGCCACCGGGTCCAGAATGCGAACCGCGGTCAACTACGTGGGAGTCCAGCAACATAGCCATTACGCTAACTGCTGGTTCCCAAAGGATTTTAAACAACAGAAAGACATGATTTGATTTTCATTCTAAGACTCTCATGGATGGATGAAAATGAAGGGGTCTATCAGGTCAGATTTATTTTTCTTAAAATACTAAAACACTATTGGTCATTCTCATTATGTTGTCATTTTCATTGATAATGCAAAAAGAGTGGTGGGTAAAGCCATTTTATTCATTAATTTATCCATTCATGAATCTTAGAATTGTTTCCTCCTTCTGGCTATTGTGAAAAAAAAAAGTGATTGTGACTATCTGTGTACAAATATTTGTATAAATCTGTGCTTTTAATACCTTTGGGTATATACCCAGAGGTAGATTTGCTGGCACATATGGCAGTTCTATATTTAAATTTTTGAGGAGCTTCCATAGTATTTTTTATAACAGATCCACCATTGTACATTCTCACCAGCAATGTGAAAGTATGCTAATTTAATCACATCCTCACCAACACTTCATATCCCCCCCACCTGCTTTTTATTCATAATAGCCATCCTCATGGGTATGAAATGGTATCTCATTATGATTTTGATTTGTACTTTTGTAATAACTAGGATGTTGAGCATCTTTCCATGTGCTCTTCAACAACGGTACATTTCCATTTGAGAGCTATTTATTCAAGTCCTTTGATCATTTTTAAAAATTTAAAAATTTTAATTTTATTATTATTAATACAATTACTATACACCATTTAGATTGTAAAAAAACTTTACCCAGGGAACCAGCAGTTAGCGTAATGGCTATGTCGCTGGACTCCCACGTAGTCGACCTCAGTTCGCGTCCCGGACCCGGTGGCTTAAAAC
>NW_006204020.1:29413-29857 GCF_000334495.1 Tupaia belangeri chinensis | reverse complement strand
CGCAGTCCAGTTCAGAATACTATACACATCCTCATCAACAGATAACAAATTCTTTCTGTGTCCCACAAATATCTTCTCTCTCCATTTTCCCCCTAATTTCCTTTCCTGCACTCTTCCCCTCTCACACTCTCCTTCCACTTTGTCTCTAGTGTCCATAACAATTTTTAATGCTTTACATCCTCCAGTCTTTCAGTCTCTACCATAGAGTGCGGACAGTCTGTATATGTTAAGTGGAAACACACAATGTCTCTCTTTCATAGCCTGACTTGCTTCGATTAGTCACAAATCTTCCAGATTCATCCACTTTCTATCAAATTACAGGGTCTTGTTTTTCTTTCTTTCTTTCCTTCTTTCTTTCCTTCTTTCTTTCTTTCTTTCTTTCTTTCTTTCTTTCTTTCTTTCTTTCTTTCTTTCTTTCTTTCTTTCTTTCTTTCTTTCTTTCTT
>NW_006204020.1:27141-29229 GCF_000334495.1 Tupaia belangeri chinensis | reverse complement strand
ATTTGAGGACCCTCCATATTGTCCTCCACAGTGTCTAGATTACATTCCCACCAACAGTGTAGGAGAGTTCCCCTTTCAATACATCCCCACCAGCATTTATCAGTTTTTTTTTTTTAATCTTTGCCATTCTGACTGGGGCTAGGTGGTATTTCACTGTGGTTTTGATCTGCATCTCCCTTATGATGAGGGATGTTGAGCATTTTTTCTTACACTTTTTGGTTGTTCATATGTCTTCCTTAGAGAGTTGTTTACTCCACTCATTTCCTCATTTTTTATTTGGGTTAATCATTTTCTGTCAGGCAAACTGCTTGAGTTCTCTCTGTATTCTGTTTATCAGTCCCTTATCTGAAGCACAGTGAACACTAATTACAGTGTCCTTTGCTGTGCAGAAACTTCTTAATCTGATGTTATCCCACCTGTCTATTTTGGGGATTATTGCCTGTGCTTATGGGGGTCTTATTTAGGAAGTCTTGGCCTGCCCCAATGTCTCTCAGAGTTTCCCCAGTGTTTTCCACCAGAAGTTTTATAGTTTATGGTCTTAGATTTAGATCTTTGATCCACATTGAGTTGATTTTTGTTAATGGTGACAGAAAGGGTTTCAGATTCATCTTTGTGCAGGTGGATATCCATTTTTTCCAGCACCATTTACTAAAGAGGTTTTCCTTTTCCCATTGGATTGATTGATATCCTTTGTCAAAGATCAGTTGACTGTATGTTTTGGGGTTTATTTCTGTGATCTCCACTCTGTTCAATTGGTCCTCATGTCTGTTTTTGTGTCAATACCATGTTGTTATGATTATTGCAGCTTTGTAATATATTTTTGAGTCAGGAAGTGAGATGCCACCCACTCCACTCTTCTTGCACAGGATGGCTTTGGCAATACATGGGCTTTTATGATTCCAGACAAATTCTATGATTGTCTTTTCTAGATCTGTGAAAAATGTCCCTTGTAATTTTATAGGGATTGCATTAAACATGTAGATTAATTTGGGTGGGATCGTCATTTTGATTATATTAATTCTGCCAATCCAAGAACATGGGATGTCCTACCACTTTTTTGTGTCCTTTTTGATTTCCTTTTTAAGGTTTTCATAGTTTTCCTTATAGAGGTCTTTGACATCCTTGGTTAGTTTTATTCCTAGGTATCTTAAACTTGTCGCTATAGTAAATGGGATTACTTTCTTCAGTTCCATCTCTGTCTGCTTACTGTTTGTAATCAGAAATGCTATAGATTTTTGTAAGTTAATTTTTTATACTGCCACTTTATTGTATGTATTTATTACTTTGAGAAGTTTTCTTGTGGATGCTATTGGATCTTCTATGTAAACAATCATGTTACCTGCAAACAGGTAATTTCAGCTCTACTTTTCCTGTTGGAATGCCTTTTATTTCCTTCTCTTGTCTTATCACATAGGCTAGGACTTCTGGTACTATATTGAATAGGAGCTGAGAAAGTGGGCATCCTTGTCTTGTACCTGTTTTTAGTAGAAAAGCTTTCAGCTTTTCCCCATTCAGTATAATGTTAGCTATAGGTTTTTCATAGATGGCTTTTTTCATGCTGAGAAACAATCCCTCTATGCCAATTTTCCTGAGAATCTTCATGATAATGCAATGTTGTATTTTGCCAAATGTTTTTTCCACATCAATTGAGATGATAATGTGGTTTTTAATCTTTATTTCTGTTAATATGCTGTATTACATTTATGGTTTTGCATATGTTGAACCACCTTGCATCCCTGGAATAAAACCTACCTGGTCATGATGAATAACCTTTTTAATATGTTGTTGAATACAGTTAGCAAGTATCTTGTTGAGAATTTTTAAATCTATATTTATCAGAGGTATAGGTCTGTAGTTTTCCTTTTTTGTCATATCCTTATCCATTTTGGGAATGAAGGTAATGAAGGCTTCATAGAATGAATTTGGAAGGGTTACTTCCTTTTGTATCTCTAGAAATAGTGTGAGTAGAATGGGTGTTACCTCTTCTTTAAGAGTTTGGTAAAATTGCTGCGTGGCCCCCCCGGGCCCCCGCGCCAAGGCTGCGACCAGCGTCGGGTCCTGGGCGGGCCCTCCTGGGCTCTGCACGCC
>NW_006204020.1:6190-26277 GCF_000334495.1 Tupaia belangeri chinensis | reverse complement strand
CGGAAGGCATGGAGGGCAACCATGGATGCCAGGGACAATGGAGGAGGAAGATGGGACATAGCAGAGGGTGGGGGATGGGGAATCAGGGATGGCAAGACAAAGGGCAAGGTATGCAGGATGTAAGAATTGGAAAATTATTTGCTGAGAACATGTATGTTGATGTGCTTGATCGAACCAATGCACAGTGTATTTTGGATGGATAATTCATTGGTGTGTTGTGATGGTGTATAGTGAATTAATGTAGAAAATAAAAATAAATAAATAAAATAAAAATAAAAAAAATTAAAAAAAAAAGAGTTTGGTAAAATTCAGCAGTGAAACCATCAGGACCTGGACTTTTCTTTGCTGTGGAGTTATTTATTACTGATTCAATCTCAATGCTTGTTATAGGTATATTCAGGCTTTCTATGTCCTCCTGAGTCAATCATGGTAGATTATGTATCCAGGAACTTGTCCATCTCATCCTGGTTTTCCTCTTTGTTGGCAGATAGTCGCTCATGGTATCCTCTAATGATGTTTTGTATTTCTATTACATCTGTTGTAATGTTGCCTAATTCACTGCAAATTTGATGTATCTAGTTCTTTTCTCTTCTTAATTAGTCTAGCTAATGGTGTGTCAATCTTGTTTATCTTTTCAAATAACTAGCTTTTGCTTTCATTTCTTTTCTGTATAGTCACATATATTCTATTTTATTTATTTCTGCTCAAATTTTTATTATTTCTTTTCTCCTGGCATTTTTTGGATTAATCTGTTGTTGTTTTCCCAATTCCCTGAGGCATAATGTTTGGTTGTCCTTTGGCCACCTTTCCATCTTTTTCTGTGTGCACTAATTGCTATGAATTTCCCTCTTATGACTGCTTTTGCTGTGTCCCATAGGTTCTGGACACTTGTGTACTCATTATCATTTGTTTCTATGAATCTTTTGATTTGCATCTTCATCTCTTCAGTAATCATGTAGTCATTAGAAGTAGTTTATTTACTTTCCATGTATCTGTGTATTTTCGAGGGTATTTCTAGATCTGTGAAGAATGTCTCTTGTCATTTTATAGGGATTGCATTAAACATGTAGATTAATTTGCCTTTGTATCTATAAAGGCTGGCTTTGTGCCCTATCATGTGGTCAACTTTGAGAAAGTACCAGGCAGGAAAGAGAAAAATGTATATATTTTGTGTTCTTTTTGGTGGAAAGTTCTTGGTGGAAAGTTCTATAGATGTCTATTAAGTTCATTTGATTTGTGATATCAGTTAGGTCCAGAATCCCTTTGCTTACTTTTTGTCTCATTTACCTGTCTAAAGGAGACAACAGGGTGTTGAGATCTCCAACAATTATTGTGTTACAGTCTATCTCTGTTTTTAGATCTAGCAGTCTTTCCTTTACATATTTGATGCTCCCGAGTTAGGTGCATATATATTTATAAGCATTATATCTTCTTGGTGAATTAGTCCTTTTATATAATGCCCTTCTATGTCTCTTCTTACTGTTTTTGTCTTAAAGCCTATTTTATCTGAAATCAGCATAGCGACTCCTGCTCTTTTTTGGTTTCTATTTACATGGAATACCTTTTTCTATCCCTTAACTTTTAGTCTATGAATGTCTTTATCCACTAGATGGGTTTCTTGTAGGCAGCAGATGGTTTCTGAGTTTTAATCCATTCAGCCGGTCTGTGTCTCTTGATCAGTGAATTTAATTCACTAACATTCACCCTTACTATCGAAATTTCCAGACTTGTTACTACCATTAAGTTGACCATATACTTGGTTGTTTTTGTTCTCTAATTTCTGTCTGTCTGTCTTTAGTTTTCTTGGTATAATACACATTCCAGCATTTCCTGAAGAGCTAGTGTGGAGTTGGTAAATTCTTTCAGGTTTTGTTTATCCAAGAACATTTTTATCTTCTTTTCCCACATGAAGGATAATCTTGCTGAGTATAGTATTCTTGGTTGAAATTGTTTTTCATTTAACACTTTGAATATATTTTCTCATTCCATCTTTGCTTGCATTGTATCTGATAAGAGGTCCTGGTGTTAGCCTGATGCGATAGCCTTTGTGATTTCTTGTTTCTGTTTTGCTAATATTAGTATCTTGTCTTTGTCTGTGTTTTTGGACACTCTAGCTATGATGGTACAGGGAGAGGATCTTCTTGGATTCATTCTACTTGGTGTTCTTTGTATTTTTTGGTCTGGATGTTTGAATACCTCTTTAGACTTGTAAAGTTTTCTTCCAGAATTTTGTGCAATAGATTATCAATGCTTTTAGTAGTTTCTTCACCTTCTGCTACACCAATTATTTGAATGTTTGGGTGTTTCATGGTATCTAGTATTTCTCATATAGTATCCTCTGTTTTCTTGGCTATTTTCTCAGTATTTTTTATAATTTTTTCTAGGTCATTAGTTTTGTCTTCTACTTCCAAGATTTGATTTTCTGCATGATCTAATTTGCTTTTAATACTTTTGAGGGAGGTTTTGATTTCCTGTATTATATCCTTCATATCTAACAGTTCTGTTGGCTTCTTTTTTATGATGTCCAATTCTTCTTTCATATCATGTAAAGACTTCATCATCTCATGGAGCTCAATGTCTCTTTTCTCCTGCATCTCACAGAGTTTCATTAACATGAAAGTTCCAAATTCGTTTTCTGACATTTCAATAATAACCTCTAATGTTTTCCTACTTGGTGACAAATTAGAGTGGTCCCTTGTGGGTGATGTATTACTTGATTCTCTCATCCTTGAAGACCTTTTCCGATTTTTAGTCATTGGTAATGTGTTAACTTTTGTCTAATTTGTTGGAGAATGAATCTGTAAGTATGAGCTCATGTGTTTCCTTAACTGTGAAATAATTTTGTGTTATTTTCTCCTTTCTACTGTGTCCTCCAGTGTGGTGATTACAAGAGGAGTGTTGAAATTGGATTTATGAAGGAGAATTTCCCTCTTTTTACAACCAGTACAGTGAAGGGCAAAGAATTTACTAAAACTGCCAATATACAGAAGTTTAGTTACTATGCATCTAGTCTTCTCTAGGCAGCGGGTAAGGGTTCAGTAATAAAATAGAAAAGTAAAAAGAAAAAGAAATTAGGAAACAACAATAAGAAGAAAAAGAAAAGAAATAGGAAGAAAAAGAAAGCAGAGATTAGGAGAAAAAGTAAATAAATAGGAAGAGAAAGAAGGAAGTAGAACAAAAGGAAGAGAAAAAAAGACATCACAGAAAATAAAAAGTGTTAAAAAATGAAAATCATGTCAAGCACAAGCACATCGGGAGAAGGTACAAGACAGCAGAGATGGATCTGCATGGATGGATTCTGAACTGGGTGAGAAGAGAGAGCGAAATTAGTAATTTAAAAGCACAAGGAATGGGACGGAAAAGCTGGGGTTTTTTATTCATAAAGAGAAAAACAAAGTTGGAAGGGACAGAAAAGAGTAAGAGGAAAATGCAAATCTTTTCCTACTTGGTGAGCACTGGGTTTTGTGGGGATGGTGGCCTACCTGGGGGAGCTCCACAGCTGTGAAGCTGGACACAGAAGGTATAGAACAGCAGAGATGGACCTGCCTGGATGGATATTCTGACCTGAGTGAGAAGGAGACAGCGAAATTAGCAACTTAAAATCACAAGGAAGTGGACAAAAAAGCCTTTTTTTCCTTAAGAAAGAGAAAAAAATTTGGAAGGAACAGAAAAGCACAGGAGGGAGATGCATACCTTTTCCTACTCCCTAGCACTGGGCTCTGCGTGTTTGTGTGGGGTGGCCTAGCTGGGGAAGCTTAACAACTATGAAGCTGGACCCAGAAGGTACATGACAGCAGAGATGGACCTGCCTGGATGGATTCTGACCTGCGTAGGGGAAGAGAGAAAAATTAGCAACTTAAAAGTACAAGGAGGGAGACAGAAAAGCTGTTTTACTTTTCTTAAAATAGAGAAAAATAGGTTGGAAGGTACAGAAAAGAGCAACAGGGAGAAGCAGATCTGTTTTTACCTGGATAGCACTGGGCTATGTGGGGGGCAATGGCCTAGCTAGGGGAGCTTAACATATGTGAATCTGGACTCAGAAGGTACAGGACAGCATAGATGGACCTGCCTAGATAGATTCTGACCTGAGTGAGAGAAAGAGAGAGAAATCAGCAAATAAAAAGCATAAGGAAGGGGACAAAAAGGCTGTTTATTTTTTTCTTAAAAAAGAGGGGGAAAAAAGTTGGAAGGGGCAGGAAAGATCAAGATGAAGATGTAGATCTTTTCCTACCTACCTAGCACTGGCATTGTGGGTGTGTGGCCTACCTAGCTTGGGGAGCTTAACAGCTGTGACTGGTTCCAGAAGGTACAGGACAGAAGAGATGGACATGACTGGATGGATTCTGACCTGTTGAGAGGAGATGAGAGAAATTAGCAACATAAAATCACAAGGAATAGGACAGGAAAGCTAATGTTTTTATCTTAAAAAAAAATAAAAAAAAGAAAAAGAAAAATAAGAGATGCAGATCTTCCCACCTGGCATGCATTGGGCTCTGTGAGGGTGCGAGGTGGCCAAACTAGGGGAGCTTCACAGCTGTGAAGCTGGACATAGAAGGTACAGAACAGCAGAGGTGGACCTGCCTGAATGGATTCTGACCTAGCTAGCACTGGGCTCTGTGAGGGGTGCGGCCTAGCTGGGGGAGTTTCTCAGCTGGGAAGCTGGACCCAGATGGTACAGGATAGCAGAGAGGGACCTACCTAGATAGATTCTGACCTGGTGAGAAGAAGAGAGTGAAATTAGCAACTTAAAAGCATAGGGAGGGGGACAGAAAAGATTTTTTTTTTCTTAAGAAAGAGAAAAATAAAGTTGGAATGGACAGAGGGGAGCATGAGGGAGAGGAAGATCTTTTCCTACCTTTCTAGCACTGGGCTCTGTGGAGGGTGGCCTAGCTGTGGGAGCTTCACAGTTGTGAAGCTGGACCCAGAAGGTACAGGAAAGCAGAGATGGACCTGCCTGGATGGATTCTGACAGGAGTCAGAGGAAGAGATTAAAATTAGCAACATAAAAGCACAAGGAAGGGGACAGAAAAGCTGTATTTTTTTCTTAATAGAGAGAAAAATAATGTTGGAAAGGACAAAAAAGGGCAAGAGGGAGATGCAGATCTTTTCCTACCTGACTAGAGCTGTACTCTGTGGGGGAAAGGTGGCCTAACTGGGGGAGCTCCATAGCTGTGAAGTTGGATCCAGAAGGTACAGAACAGCAGAGATGGACCTGCCTGGATGGATTCTGATGTGTGTGAGAGGAAGAGAGAGAAACTGGCAACTTAATAGCACAATGAAGAGGATAGAAAGGCTGGGTATTTTTGTTTGTTTGTTTTCTTTTTCTTTCTTTTTTTTTTTTTTTTTTACAAAAGAGAAAAACAAAGTTAGAAGGGACATAAAAAAGCAAGAGGTAGATGCAGATCTTTTCCTACCTGGTTAGCACTGGGATCTGTTGTGGGGTGGGGAAGGGCCTAGCTGGGGGAGCTTCACAACTGTGAAGCTGGACCCAGAAGGTATAGGACAAGAGAGGTGGACCTGCCTGCATGGATTCTGACCAGCATGAGAAATATAGAGATATTAGCAACTTAAAAGCACAAGGACAGAAAAGCTGTTTTTCTTTTTCCTTAAAAAAGAGAAAATAAAGTTGGAAGGGACAGAAAAGAGCGAAAGGGAGATGCACATATTTTTTTCTAATCTGGCTAGCACTGGGCTCTGTGAGTGGGATGGCCTAGTTAGGGGGTAACATCACTGCTGTGAAGCTGGATCCAGAATATACAGGACAGCAGAGATGGACATCCTTGGATGTATTCTGACCTGGGTGAGAGGAAGAGAGAGAAATTAGCATCTTAAAAGCACAAAGAAGGGGACAGAAAAGCTGTTTTTTTTTTTTTTTTTTTTTTTAAAAAAAATGAAAAGTTTTTTTTTTTTTTTTTTTTTTTTTAGAAATAAAAAAGTTGGAAGGGAATTAAAAGAGCAAGAGGAAGATACGGATATTTTTCTACCTGGCTAGAACTGGGCTATGTGGGACGGTTGGCCTATCTGGGGGAGCTTCACTTCTGTGAACCTGGATCCATAATGTACAGGACAGCAGAAATGGACCTGCCTGGATGGATTCTGAACATGGTGAGCACTGGGCTTTGTGAGAATGGTGGCCTAGCTGGGGGAGCTTCGCACCTGTGAAGTTGAACCCAGAAGATACAGAACAGCAGAGGTGGATCTTCCTGGATGGATTCTGACCTGAGTGAGAGGAAGAGAAAGAAATTAACAACTTAAAAGCACAAGAAATGGGACAGAAAAGCTGCTTTTTTTTTTTTCTTAAAAATTGGAAGGGACAGAAAAGAACAAGAGGGAGATGTAGGTCTTTCCATACCTGGCTATCACTGGACTCTTGGGGGGCTGGCCTAGTTGGGAGAGCTTCACAGCCATGAAGCTGGACTCAGAAGGTATAGGAAGCAGAGTTGGACTTTCCTAGATGGATTCTGAACTAGGTGAGAGGAAGAGAGAGAAATTAGCTAATTATTTTTCTTTAAAAAGAGAAAAAAACAGTTGGAAGAGACAGAAAAGAGCAAGAGGGTGATGCAGATCTTTTCCTACTTGGCCTACACTGGGCTCTGTGGTGGGGGGAGAGGGTGGCCTACCTAGGGGAGCTTCACAGCTGTGAATCTAGTCCTAGAAGGTATATGAGAGAAAAAGATGGACCTGTCTGTATGGATTCTGACCTGGGTAACAGGAAGAGAGAGAAATTAGCAACTTAAAAGCACAAGGAAGAGGACACAAAAGCTTTTTTTTTTTTTCCTTAAAAAAGAGAAAAAAAAATAAAAGGTTGGAAGGGACAGAAAAGAACAAGATGGAGATATAGATCTTTTCCTACCTGGCTTGGATTCTGACTTGGATGACAGGAAGAGATAGAAATTAGCAACTTAAAAGCACAAGGAAGAGGACACAAAAGCTTTTTTTTTTTTTCTTTTCTTTAAAAAAGAAAAAAAAAAAGGTTGGAAGGGACAGAAAGGAACCAAATGGAGGTGTAGATCTTTTCCTACCTGGCTAGCACTGGGCTCTTTTTGGGGGGTGGTGGCCTAGCTGGGGGAGTTTCACAGCTGTGAAGCTGTTCCCAGAAGTTACAGGTCAGCAGAGATGGTCCTGCCTGGATGGATTCTGACCAGGCTAGCACTGGGCTCTGTGAGGGGGTTAGTCTAGCTGGGGGAGCTTCACAGCTATAAAGCTGGACCCAAACTGTACGGGACAGCAGAGATAGACCTGCCTAGATAGATTCTGACTTGAGTGAGAGGAAGAGAGAGAAATTACCAACTTAAAAGCACAAGGAAAAGTACAGAAAAGCTGTACTTTATTTTCTTAAAAAAAAGAGAGAAAAATTGGAAGAGACAGAAAAGTGAAAGAGGGAGATGCAGATCTTTTTCTCCCTGGCGAACACTGGGCTCTGTGGGTGTGGGGAAGGGCTCGCATGGGGAACTTCACAGCTGTGAAGCTGGTCCCAGAAGGTACAGGACAGCAGAGATGGACTTACCTTTGATGGATTCTGACATGGCTAGCACTGGGTTCTGTGAGAAGATTAGCCTAGCTGAGGGAACTTCACAGATGTGAAACTGGACCCGGAAAGTACAGGATATTAGAGATGGACCTGCCTGGATGAATTCTGACCTGGCTAGCACTGGGCTCTGTGTGTTTGTGTGTGTGTGCGTGGGGGGTTTTTTTTTTTGGAGAGATTTTCACTGTAGGGCGCGTGCGCTCGCCAGACAGACAGAGAGAGACATAGAGACAGAAAGCGAGAAATCACCCCCCAGGGGGGATGGTCACGCCGCAATCCCTTCTCCTCCATTCTCCTCTCGGGATCTTGGGCACGCACGCACACGCGCCCGGCGTGAGTTTTAAGCCACCGGGTCCGGGACATGAACCGCGGTCGACTACGTGGGAGTCCAGCGACATAGCCATTACGCTAACTGCTGGTTCCCAAGTAGCAGGGATTCTTTATACACTCTGGGAATTAATCCCTTATCAGATGCATGATTTACAGATATTCTCTACCATTTTTAGTTTTTAAAAATTTTTCAGAGAGTGCATGCACTCATCAGAGAAAGACAGATCGACAGATTGGGTGAGAGAGGAAGAAAGCACCCTTTTCGGTGGTAGCCATGACATAATCTCTTCTTCATTTCTCTATCCTGTTAAGACTTTAGGCACACATGCACACATGTCTGGCATGTTTTCCAAGCCAGTATACCCAGAATTTAACAGTCAGCCATGTAGCATACAGAATACTTAACCTTGTTCTCTTTCATTCTGTGGGCTTTATTTCCATTTTCTTTATGGTATCTTTGATGCACAAAAATTTATGATTTTTGATCAAGTTCAATACATCTACTTTTTTCTTTGTGCCTGTGCTTTTGGTGTCATATTAAAAAAAATCATTACCAAATCCCATGCCATGGAGCTTTCCCTTATGCATTCCTCCTAGAGGAACTTTTAGGTCTTTATTTAATTTTTGCACTTGATATAATTTTTGTATATGATATAAAGTTAAGGGTCCAGTATTATTAGTTTACATGGTGATATACAGTTTAGTTTTTCATATTTAGGTCTTTGATCCATTTTGAGTTAATTTTTGTTTATAAGGTCAACGTCCAGTATCATTTTTTTACATAAGGGTGTGTAGTTTACCCAGCACTATTAATTGAAAATACTGTCTTTCTCTTATTAAATGGTTTAGTATTCTTGCTGAAAAAATTTGACCATAAATAGAGGGTATATTTCTAAACTCTGTTCCATTTCATTGGCCTATATATCTGTTCTTATGTAAATGCCACATTTTTTTTACTACTGTGACTTTGTGGTAAGTTTTAAAATCAAGAAGTATGAGACTTGGACTGGCCCAATAACCTAATGGTTAAGGGAATCTGGATTCCACATAACCTAGTTGGCTTGAAACGGGCAGGGAAACTTGAGCGAGGGGGCGGAGGTCTGGAACCGGCGCAGCAGCGTCTCAGCACGGGAGCGAAAGAAGTATCACAGCTCACATAGTGTCACAGCTCTTTGATGTAAAAGTTTCGCTCATTTATTGAGGGCTAGAGTGCTTTCTTATATACACAAGGTAGAGGGAGGTAGGCGGGGTTTACAGCGGACCTTATTGAGGACCTGCCAGCTCTGTGTGAACCAGGGGGTCTGCATTCCTGGTGTCTGTGTCAAGGTCGCACATATGAGACTTGGACTGGCCCAATAACCTAATGGTTAAGGGAATCTGGATTCCACATAACCTAGTTGGCTTGAAAAATACACTGGCCATTTGTGTTTGTGTACCCTAAATCCAACAGGATGGAGAACTGGAGGAGGAGGAATTTCAGTGTGACCACGTTGCATGGAGGGGATGCTTTCTTCCTCTCTTTCTCTCTGTTTCTTTGGCAAGTGCATGTACCCTCTAGAAATTAATTAAATAAATGAGATCTCCAACTTTTTTCTTTGTCAAGATAGCTTTGGCTATTCTGCGTTCTTTGCAATTTCACATGAATTTTAGCATAAATTTTTCCATTTCTTTCTTTCTTTTGCTTTCTTTCTTTTTCTTCTTCTTTTTTTTTTCAGAGAGATCTTTGCAAGAGGGCATGTGCACTCACCCGAGAGACAGAGAGAGACACACATAAGTGAGAAATCACCCTTAAGAGGGGGATGGCCAGACCACAATTCATTCTCCTCCATTCTCCACTCAAGATTTTAGGCATGCATGCATGATTGTGCCTGGCATGAATTTCAAGCTGCTGGGTTTGGGACTTGAGCCATGGCTTACTGTGTGTGAGTCCAGCGCCTCAACCACTATGCCACTTGCTGGCCCTAGATTTTTCCATTTCTATAAAAATATAGAGCCAGCCGGTAATGTGGTGGTTAAAGTGGCTGGATCCCACATGGCTTATTGTGCTGTTGGAGTCCCAGATGCTGTGGCTTGAAAAACACAATGGGGATGTGTACAAGTCCAAAAAGAGGAGAAGGGAGAAGAAGGAATTGCAGTGTGATCATTCCCTCTGGGGAGTGCTTTCTTACTTTTCCCTCTTTGTCTCTCTTCTGTGAGTGCACATGCCCTATAGCAAATTTTTTAAAAGAATTGGAAAAAAAGGAAAATATTATTGGAATTTTGATAGGAATTGCATTGAATCTGTAGATCACTCTGGGTAGTATTGATATCGTATCAATAGTAAGTTTTCCAATCAATGAACATATAATGTTTTTTCATTGTACATGTCTTCATTAATTTCTTTCAGCAATGTTTTGTGGGGTTGGTTGTACAAGTCTTTCACCTCCTTGGTTAAGTTTATTCTTAAGTACTTTATTACTTTTGATGTTATTATAAATGGTGTTATTTAATCTTCAGCATAGCCTAATTGATTTTTAATACTTTTGAGAGAGTTTTTGATTTCCTGTTTTACAGACTTCATCACTAAGAGTTCAGTCTGATTCTTTCTTAGCATGTCCATTTCTTCTTTCATATTGTAGAAGGACTTCCTAATCTCCTACAGTTTTTTGTCTCTTTTTGGCTCCAGCAAAAAATCTGGTCACCATGAATGTTCTTCTGCTTTTTTGTTAAAATACTCTGTTTTTTTTTTTTTTTTTTTTTTTTTTTTGAGAAATAGAAGGGAGTAGCTGTGTTCTTTTGATGAAGACATATTTTCAGATTTATTCAGACCTGAGGTTCTTCTTCTACTTCTAGCCATTGGGAGACGTATTCACTTTGAAATACGTTTTAAGAGAATGTTTCTTCGACTAGGAGCAAGTGTATTTCCCTTTTGCTGTGGACTCATGGGTACCAAAGTCTCTCTTCTGTTGTGTTTAGCAATGTGGTCCGAGGAGGAGTATTCTATTCAGGTGTCTGAAGAATACTGTCTCCTTTTACACAGGTGTTTCAGTAGAAGGGAGGAGCCCAGGGAGTCTTACAACATTAGAATATTTCAGAACTGTGATACCAGACCTATCTAGACTGCCTGGGAGGGTGGAGGAAGAGGAAGAGAGGATCAAATAAGAGGGAAGAAAGTAAGAAGGAGAATAAAGAAAAAGTCATTCGGTGTGTAATAGTGTGGCGCACCATTTCACTAGGGGTCTGGAAATGGAAGTGGGGTCTGCTGTAGAGCTTAGGGTAGTCTTGTGTGGTAAGGAGAAGTGTGAAAGTTACAAATGAAAGAATAGAAGGAAAAATTATCTTTATATGGCTGAGAGAGATAGAGGTCTCTGGGCTTGGGGATTCCAGGGCTGGAGCTGGAGCAGAGGGCCCTGCCTCAGTGTCCCTTAGTCCAGGGTTCTGGAGATGGAAGTGGTATCCAATATAGAGCTGAAGGCAGTCCTGTGTGCTAAAGAGAAGTGCAAAATTTACAAATGAAAGAAGAGAAGAAGGAAAAAAATCCCTACCTGTCTGACACAGATAGAGGTCTCTGGGCTTAGGGGTGCTGAGGCTGGAGCAGGGGGTCCTGCCTCATTGTCCCTTAGGCCAGGGGTTAGGTGATGGGAGTGGTGTCTTCTGTTGAACTGAGGACGTTCCTGTATGGTAAGGAGAAGTGTGAAATTAACAAATGACAGAAGAGAAGAAGGAAAAAAATCCCTACCTGGCTGACAGAGATAAAGGTCTCTGGGTTTGGAGGTGTTGGGGATGGAGCTGGGACAGGGGGCCCTGCCTCATTGTCCCTTAGGCCAGAGGTCCTGAGATGGAAGTGGGGTCTGCTGTAGAGCTGAGGGCAGTCCTGTGTGGTAAGAAGAAGTGTGAAATTTACAAATGAAAGAAGAGGAGAAGAAAAAAATTATCCCTATCTGGCAGATAGAGATAGAGGTCTCTGGACTTGGGGATTCTGGTGCTGCCTCATTGTCCCTTAGGCCAGGGGTCTGGACATGGAACTAACTCAAATGCCCACAAACAGATTAATTGATTGAAAAAAAATGTGGCACATATACTCTATGGAATACTATACAGTCACAAAAAAGCAACAAAACCCTGGCTGAAGGCAGTCCTGTGTGCTAAAGAGAAGTGCGAAATTTACAAATGAAAGAAGAGGAGAAGAAAAAAAATCCCTACCTGTCTCACACAGATAGAGGTCTCTGGGCTTGGAGGTGAAACTATATGGAAGATTTACTGCTGAGTGAAGCAAGCCGGGCTCTGAAGGAGAGACCTTGTATGTCTCCACTTAATATGTGTTGAGTGTCTGCACTCTATGATTTAAACTGATTGACTAAAGGACATAGAAACAAAGTAAATGGATGTAAATACAAGATGTAGTGTGGGTGAAAGAGTAGGATCTGAGGAAGGACATTTAGAAGAAAAATAGAGAAGCAAAGCATTAATGGGATAAAGAAATGTGGTATATCTGTTGAAGATATTTTATAGATTTATCACCTGGACTACGGAGAAACGCTCACATCTTGAATTATTCACTTTGTAAGCTAAATAATGTGATTGAATGTATAAAAGAAATTTAAATAAAAATGTAAATAAAGAAATAAATTGCACTGTTCTCTTAATTTCCTTTTAAAATTATTCTTTGTGTAAAGAAACACAAGTGATTTTTGAATGTTGATTTTGTATACTGCAACTGTGTTGAATTTGTTTAGTTCTACCAAGTGTTCTTGTCAGATTTTTAAGGTTATATACATATAAGATAATATCACTGTGAGCATACATAATTTTACTTCTTGTTTTCCAATTTGGATGCTGTTTATTTCATTTTCTTGCCTAATTGCTCTAGCTAAAACTTCCAATACAGTTTTGAATAAAAGTGGCAAATGTGGAATCCTTGTTTTCTTCCTGCTATAATGGAAAATCTTTTACTATTAAGTATGATATTATCTGTGAGCTTTTCTTATATGACCTTCATTGCACTATTGTAGTTTCCCTCTATTTTTTCTTCATTGAGTGTTATCATAAAAGGTATTGAATTTAATCATATGAGCTTTTTTTCCATCAATTGAGATAATCATGTGATTTTTATTGCATAATTAAATGTTCAACATTTGAAATATTTGTATAACTCCATCAGTCAATATTCTGCAAATGACAAATATATGGTGGTACAAAATTATGCACAGGAAAAAGTTTCATCAAATGTGCATAACTGGCCAATGGATTTTTTTTAAGTTTTGCTGTAGTGTTTGTGTGCTTCCTGGAGAGAAAGAGAGAGAGAGAGAGATCATTTTCCAGAAGATATGGCCATGCCACAATCTTTTCTCCTCTATTCTTCTCCTGAGATTTTGAGCACGCATGCACATGCACATTCACCTGGCATGTTTTTCAAGCCACTGGGTCTGGGACTCAAATGGTTCAGACTGCCATGTGAGATTCAGCTGTCTTAACCTCCATACCACCTGGTGGATCCAACAAATGTATTTTAGCATAACAGTGTATGAAAGCTAATTGATATTTTCTGTACATTCCTATACCCTTGAAAAAATTATTTCTTATTGAATCTTGGTGTAATATTACAAAAAAAATTACAAATATCTGGAAAGGTTACTAAAATAGTGCTACTTTTTACAACCATAAATCATTCCGAGGCCCTATTTGTTTTGTATAGTTTAACAAAAGTGTCATACAAGAACAGATTAAATTCAGAAGCATTTATGAGAATTCGATGGTTTTTCTAAGCTGAACAATAAAGAGATTTGCAAAAATATAAAACCATGCTACTCTTCTAATTTTTAAAACGTCCAGCCCCACCGACATTTTCTTTAGAATTATAAATTAATGATCTTCTTTCTGTTGCTGTCATTCTCACTTCCTCTCCTTTTCTCTCAAAAGTTTTCTTTTACACACACACACACATACACACACACATAATTTTTTTAAAAATCTGTAGGTCTCTTGTCTCTGACCTCTCCTTTATCTTGCTAATTTCAGAACCCATGTGCATCCGAGGTGGGCCCAACCCTGCCTGTTTAGCATGGCACATCTGCACACTGTGTGGTTTTACATTTTTTGCCTTTTTTATAAAGAAAAAATTTCCCCCTTTCATTATTTTGTTTGTTTGGTTTTGGTCTTCCCCCCACCCCTTTTTTCCTTTTCTATTAGCTGACTTTCTCACTTTGCTTCTCAGCTGTCACACACTGCATGTCTAGACAGGTCTAAGTCCTCAGTAGCAAAACATCTAAATACTTTTAAGGTCATATAAAACCTCAGCCCCCACTGAGCTGCTACAGAATGGGAGAAATTCATCTTTATAAATCTGAATTCAAATCTGTTTCTGTGGATACTGCATTGCAAAACACCATAGTAGAGGAGAAATAGGCATAGAAGTTTCTCATAGTAAAGTGAAGCATATAGGAGCAGAAATCTCCAGCAGATTAGCCAAATGTGAATATACCACCAAATGACTGATAATCAGAGAAGTGAGGATGCAAAGTAAGCAGCAGGGAGAAATATGGAGTTGCAAAGTGCATGAATCATCTCTTCCCACATATCTCTAAATTCTTAGTTGAAATCCTGCAGCCCAGGCCAGGTGCACCTGTTCTTTAGAAACTGGGAGACCTTTGTAATATCCAGTTCTGTCAAAAAAAAGTGAAGGTTGCTTGATGAAGATCAGGGAAAAGAAACTGCAGAAATATTGTAGGTCATCTCCTCCCACATGCCTCTAACACTCAGAATTAGCTCCAAGAAGTAGAAAGTACTATATAATTCATCAGATCACCAGAAGTCACTGCAGAGGCACAAGAAATATGGAATACAAAGAAGATATCTCTCCCCTAAGGAGAAAGAATAGTCCTTCATCATTCACAGACAGTATAATGGAACTCATGGAAATGTCAGATAAAGAATTTTATTTATTTATTGGAGAGGTTTTTGGGGTTTTATTTGGCTTTTCTTTTCTTTCTTTTTTTTTTTTTGGCTATAGGGCATGTTAGTTCTCCTGAAAGACAAAGAGAGAAAGAGAGACAGAAAGTGAGAAATCACCCCCCAGGGGAAATGGCCATGCCACAATCCCTTCTCCTCCATTCTCCTCTCAAGATCTTGGGCACGCACGCACATGTGCCCAGCTTGAGTTTAAGCCACCTGGTCTGGGATTCAAACCACAGTCAACTACATGGGAGTCCAGTGACATAACCATTACACCATCTGCTTGTCCCAGATAAAATATTTAAAATAGTCATAGTGACAAAGGTAATAGAAATGCAAGCAAAGAAAGACAAAAAACTCCAAGAGATGCAGGAGAAAAGAGACAATGAGTTCCAAAAGGTGAGGAAGTTTTTGCTCGATCTGAAAGAGAAAATACCTAACACACACCATAAAAAAGAATCAAATGGAATTGTTAGAGATGAAAGCTGTAATACAGGAAATCAAAACTTCCCTTGAAAGTATTAAAAGCAGATTTGATCATGCAGAAGATCAAATCTCAGATGTAGAAGACAGAATCTCTGACCTAGAAAAAATCACCAAAAGACAGATAAAATAACCCCCCCAAGATGAGAATAATATAAAAGTAATACTAGATACTATTAGATGCCCAGGCATCAGGATAATCTATATCCCAGAATGTGAAGAAATGAATAAGGGCATTGATAACCTATTCCATGGAATCTTGGAAGAAAACTTTCCAAACCTAGAGAGGCATTCAAATATCCAGATCCAAGTAACACAAAGGACCCCACATAAAATCAACTGAAGAAAATCTTCTCCAAGGCAAATCACAGCCAGATTGACTAAAACCACAGACAGAAAAGATACTAAAATTGACAAGAGATTAATGTCAAGTTACTTTCAAAGGCTATCTCATCAGGCTAACATTGGACCTCTAGTTAGAAACAGTGCAGTGAAGAAAAGAATGGGAAAATATATCCAAAGTGTTAAGTGAAAAACAATTTAAACCAAGAATACTCTACCTGGCTAGATTATTCTTTTATATGAGAAGAAGAGTCTGAAATATTCTCAGATAAACAAAACCTGAAAGAATTTACCAACACCAGATCATCTCTTTGAGAAGTTCTGAAGGGAGTGCTACACTAGGAAAACTAGAGACAGACAGAAATAAGAGAACAAAAAATGACCAAGAAAAAGGCCAACTTAATGCTATGGACAAGTTTGAAATTATCAATAATGCTGAATGTGAATGTCCAGGATTTAAACGGAAAGATCAGACCACAGTAACACTGCAAATTCAACAAGAGAGATTACATGAGACTGAACTGGTGAAATAGAATTCTATGACTTTTGTCTAAAACATTACTGATTTTCTTCTATGCTCTGTATTTCCGTATGTAAGGATTTGGGTTTTCTTGTGACTTGTTGATGGGTTCAGCAATTTGACAATTTTATTTTTTAAATTGAAACATAAACTTTTCTCCCTTTCTGACTCCCTTGCAATTGGAAAATATTTGTGAGTATTCTTATTTTGTGTCAGAATGGTTATTTGCATAAGTTCAGTAACACCATAGTATCTGTTGCCTTGCATCAGACATTGAATTCTTATAGGACTTTGTGCAACTAACAGACCAAATTGAGATTATCCTAATTTTTTTTTTAAAAAAAGTTAGTTTATACTTCTCTTTAGTAAAAGGGGGAATGGAGAGAGAAAAAAATGTTTCAGAAGAAAATTACAGTGCACTTGTCACTAGATTCTAGGTTTTTCCATATTTTTGTTTATAATCTTTTATGAATCAATAAGATGTGAAAAAATGTTTACTATGGAAGAGAAGGGGGGGAAACGGGAAAAAACAGTAACTGTATGCTTAATTGACAAAAAAAGAGAAACTATTTGCTGATGATAATGTATATAGTAATATCTTGTCTTGATTGACATGCATGGCATTTGTGATGGAAAATGAAATGTACACTGTAAAGAAATGTTATTAATCATAAATAAATAAAAATAAATTAATTTTTTAAAATTGAGAATGTAGTAATTTTCTATGAAACATATATTTATGTTACTATATCCTTAAAATTCATATTTTAAATTATTGTTGAAAAATTATTTTTATGTTTCTCAATTTTAATTTTTCACAAGGTAAACTTGACCAAACAAATAACTTTGTATTCCTCCATTTTTCTGATTTGTCAATTTTTTAAAACATGGTAAAATACACATAGCAAAATTTACAATATTAATCATTTTGAAATGTTAAGTAAATTTACATTATCATGCAACCACAATAGAACACTTTGCATCCTAAAAAAATTGAACCCCTGTATACATTAAACAACTCCCCCACCTAGCCCCTGGTAACCACCCTTCTACTTTCTGTCTGCATGATAGACACTTTGGATAGGTGGAATCATGCAATATTTATCTTTGTGTGACTGACTTATTTTCACTTAGCATAATGCCCTGCAGATTTAACTATGTTGTCACATGTATCATGATTTTCTTTCTTTTTAAGGCTCTTACACATTTTCATTAGGATTTCCTCAAGAGTTTTATAGTTTTAGCACTTAAGATTTAAGTCTGCCTCAGAGTGGAGTCTATCATGCCAACAGAAGGACATTTAGAAGAAAAACAGAGAGGCAAAGCATTAATGGGACAAAGAAATGTGGTATTATCTGTTGAAGATAATTTTATAGTTTTATCAACTGGACTACAGAGAAACGCTCACATGTTGAAAAATTCACTTTGCAAGCTAAATAATGTGATTGAATGTATAAAAGAAAACGAAATAAAAAATATTTAAAAAAATATTTAAGTCATCAATCTGTTTTGAGTTTTTTGTCTGATTTTTATTTTTATCTTACAAATTTTGCTTTGTTTGGTATTAACATAGCCACCTTTGGTCTCTTTTTTAATATTTTAAAAATTATTTATTTAATTTTATTTACTGCTTTTTTTTTTTTTAATTTGATAGAGAGAGAAAAGAGCACGAGAGTGAGAAAGTAAGCTGCCTTATCTGGGACTTGAACCGTGGTCAGTCATGTGGGAGTCCAGTGCCTTAGCCACCATGCTACCTCCTAGCCCCCAACTATGTTCTCTTTTGCTTTCCATTTTTGTTTCTCATGGAATATCTTTTTCAGTTATTCCACTTTTAACCTCTGCACTTTTGACTCTAAAGTGAGTTTCTTGTAGATAGTAAATAAGTTGGATCCTGTTTTTCAGTCTGTTCTACTAATCTGGCTTTTGATTAATAAGTTTGATCAGTTTGAATTTAGGTACTAACTGTTAAGGAAAGATTTAGTAATGCCATTTTTAACTATTTCTGTATGTCTTATAGCTTTTCTGTCTCTCATTTCTTTCCTTATTACCTTCCATTGTGCTTAGTTGATTTTTTTTTGTAGTGACACATATTCTCTTCTCATTTCCTTTGTAGATGGATTTTTTAAAATTATTTTATATAGCTTTTAATACTTTCAAGGGAGATTTTGACTTCTTGTATTATAGCCTTCATCTCTAACACTTCCATCTGATTCTTTTGTAAAGTATGAAATTCCTCTTTTAGATCTTGCATGAATTTCCTCACCTCCTGGAACTCTTCAACTCTTTTCTCCTTCCTCTTCAGCAGTTCCTTGTCTCTCTTCTCTTCCATCTCTGTTAGCTTTGCCATTATGAATGTTCTGAATTCTTTATCAGACATTTCCATGATTTCTATTGAACTGTGTGTGGATGAAGAGGAGCTATCCGTTTCCCTTGTGGGAGAGGTATTTTCCTGCTTCCCCATATTTCTTGTGGTCCTGCAGCGATTTCTAGTCATCTGGTGGATGGTCGGATTCTTCCCAAACTTGGAAGTTTAATCACGTGAATTTTGTATGCTGGAGGCCCAGTTATCAGTGGGACATCTTCCTTTCTCCCAAAATGGCTAGATCGTAGGAGCCATGGAGCTGTCCGTCCAAAATGAGTAAATTAATTTTTCATCCTAGGAAATAGATAGATAGATGATAGATACAGATATAGATAAATTAAATTCAAAGTAAGCAAAAGAAAATAAATAATGAAAATAAGAACAGAAATCAATAAAACTGAAAACAAGAGATCAATATAGGGCTGGCCTGTGGCCTGTTGCTTATGTGAGCTGGATTCCACATGATCGATGGCATGCTTTAGGTCGCAGACTCAGTGGCTTGAGAAAGACTCAGATTGTGTGTGTGTACATGCTCAAAATCTCAAAAGGAGGAAGAGATGGAAGAGAAAGAACTGCAGCATGACCATGAGGGATGCTTTCTTGTACCCTCTCTCCCGTCTCTCTGTCTCTCCCTGGAAAGTGTATGTGCCCTCTGGCTAACATAAATAAATAAATGAATAAAGAAATAAGTAAATAAGTAAAGAGAATCAACAACACAAAATGAAAGCATCTTCTTTAAAAAGACCAATACAATTGATAAACATCTAGCCAGCTTGACTAAGAAAATGAGAAAGAATATACAAATTTATAATTTCAGAAATGAAAGAGAAGGGAGCCGGCCAGCAGTTCCAGACACCAGGTGGACTGAGGCTGCAGGCCCAACCCTTCCGAATCTCCACGCATCCCCACCGTTCTTCCTCCTTGGACCCCAGGTTGGTTGCCTGGGACTTTAAGGCGAACCCCCACCCCACCCCACCTGCAATCCGGATCGAGCCGGCCAGCAGTTCTGGACACCAGGCGGATTGAGGCTGCAGACCCGACCAACCTGGTACTGTTACTCATCATCTGATCCTTTTCCACTAGCCTTTGGACTGTTTGAATTTTGGTGATTTGAGTAGTGTGCGGCGGGCATTACGCACCACGTGATTTCCTTTTCCCATTTTGTTTTTCTTTTCTCTTGGGGTGTTGCTTACTAGGTCAGTTGAAGGCTCACCACTTCTTAGAAACAGTGAGGACTTTGGGCCATCCAGGGCTAGTGGCAACAGTTAATGGTAATTGTGAGCAACAGCTAGGCCAACCATAAGAGAAATCTTCAATTTTCTAAGTCTGTACAACTTTCAACAATCAGAGATACCTTAAATAAGTAAGGAAGAAACATATAGATTACCTGATGACTAGGAACAATTGCAGAGACTCAAGAAATATGAGCAACCAACAAAAGACCTCTCCCTCAAGGGAAATCATCAAGCGTGCATCACCCACAGTCAATACAATGGATGTCCTGGACAGGTCTGATAAGGAATTCAGAATATTTGTAGTGACCAAACTAATTGAAATGGAAGAGAAAAGAGACAAGGAGCTCCAGGAGATGA
>NW_006204020.1:0-1958 GCF_000334495.1 Tupaia belangeri chinensis | reverse complement strand
CCTCAAACCCAAACCCCCAAAGAAGCAGACTAAAAAAAAAAAAAGAGTTGCAGACAGGGCCAGCAGGTGGCATATAGTTAAGGCACTGGACTCTCACATGGTTCAAGTCCTGGACCTGGTGGCTTCAAGCACACCAGGAGCATGTGCGTGCCTGCCCAAAATCCAGAGAGGAAAATGGAGAAGGAACTGTCGAGTGGCCACAGTCCTGGGAGAGTGATTTCTTGCTTTCTGTCTCTGTCTCTCCAATTGGTACATGTACCCCATAATAAAAATCTCTCTCTGAAATACATATGTGTGTGTGTGTGTACATATATATATGTGTGTGTATATACATATATATATATATATATATGAAAAAATAAATGGAAAATTATTTGTTGATGATACCATGTATGATTAAACCACTTTATAGTGTATTCTGACTGGAAAACCACATGTTGTATGCTGTGATGATGTCTAGTGAAAGTATGTAAAATAAATAAATAAATTTTTTAATTAAAAAAAATTTAACTGGACATTTTAAAAATAGGTAAATTGGGGGTCAGAAGGAGGTATGGTGGTGAAGGGGCTGGATTCCCAAATGGGCGACAGTGGTTCCAGTCCCAGACCTAGCAGATAGAGAATAATGCCGGGCATGTGTGCATGCATGTCCACCCAAAATCCCAAGAGGAGAACAGAGAAAAGATTGCAGCGTGGCCATCCCCCTTAGGTAATAATTTCTCACTTTCCCTCTCTCTGTCTCTCTTGAGTGAGTACGCATGCCCTGTGGCAAAAACCTTAAAGAAAACAAGACAAAAATATTAATTCAGGCCAGAAGGTTGTATGATAGTTAAGGTGCTGGATCCCACATGGCCAACTGTGCACTTCAAGTTCTGTACCCTACAGCTTGAAAAATGCACAGGGTGTGTAATGTGTGGGTGTGTGTGTGTGTGCATGCCCAAAATACAGAGAGAATGGAGAAAGGATTGCAGCATGGTCATCCCCCCTGGGGATGATTTCTTATTTTCTCTGTCTGTGTTTCTCTCTGTCTCTCTCTGGTTAGTGTATGTACCCTATGGCAAAAAATCTAAAAAATAAAAAATAAATTATTTCTCACACTTGGTAGAAAAAAAATCAATAGATTGTTGAGAAATATTTCTGTCAACACCCACAGCTAGTGCATATAAATGTGAAAAATCCTAAGGATATATCTCCAGGTAGCAAATTCTTGGGATTTAACCAATTTTTACTTAATGTATTGCTATCATTTTAAAATAGATTGCTACAGCTTTAGGACATTTTATCCCCATAAGGATTATATAAATTTTTTTTCCTCATCTTTGGCATGTTTTATTTGATTACTTTCAAAGGGGTCTTACGTTTTTCTTTTCTTTCTTTTTTGGCATTTTTTTAAAATTTTTATTATCATAGTACTTCTTTATATTACATTGGATTACATGTAGCTTAACAGTGTATTACACTGCTTTTTCAAAAGTGAATGACATGCATGTCAGTCAATACAGAGACATTAATCTCCCCACTTCATCATTCAATATCTTTTCAATTTCTTACCAATCATTATTATTATTATTCTAATTATTTATTTAAAACAGTCAATCACTAATTCTCATTTTGCTTGTAAAAAGACTTTACACATCATGAAATACTTCTCAGACCAATGCAGTTGAGAATAATATACATGTCCTCATCAACAGGTAATAAACCGTATCTGTTTCTCACCAACGTCCTGCCTCTCTATTGTTCTCTTGCTCTCTTTCTCTATCCTCTTCTCTTCACCTCCCCCATTCCACACTGTCCTATTCTCGTTAAGTACCTTCACGGCTTTTATGTCCTCCAATTTTTTGCTCTCTAGCATAGAGTGCGGATAGTCGGTATATATTGAGTGGATACATACAATATCTTTCTTTCATATCCTGCCTTACTTCAGTCAGCAATAGATCTTCCATATCTGACCACTT
>NW_006204019.1:346-1549 GCF_000334495.1 Tupaia belangeri chinensis | reverse complement strand
GTCCTTTGAGAAGCAGATGCCAAGATGGGATTAAACATGCAAAGATTTTATGGGGAACGCCTCAGTGAGAGAAAATAGGGAGGCAGGGAAACCTGGGAGAACTGCAATGTAAAACTGAGCCTGCATGAGGAGGGAGGAAGATGTAGTTGAAGAGAGGTATCTCTCACCACTGTACAGTCTAAAGAAGGTCTGACAAGGCCATTTGGGGCTGGGGGAGAGAGCCAGAACAACAGCTTCAGAGGAGTTTCATGAAACCCAGGAAGCAGCATACCATGGTATTTTTGTTACAGTAAGTCACTGGCTGGGAACAGCGCATGGGACATGCAGCCTCTATACAAATGCTACAATAACTTAAAGGTCTTCAGAGTGCATTTTCACTGCAGCCACGCTGTTGTGGGCAGACATTCACCAGCACTTAAGCAAATGTTATCAGATAATTTGCAGAAAGTCATTTCCTTCATTGATCTACAAGATAACTTGTCCCTTAGAACAGCATTGCCATGGTGACAGTAAGTTCATATAAGCTAATTAGCTAGTATCTGAACAACCTTTAGGCTAACACTTTCTCTTCCATCTTTACCATGTTCCTCTGTATGATATTAGGAGGTCTTCACTGATCTGTGACTCCACTGTTCTATGAAAACCCCAACTGTTTTGTCTGTAGGAACACTGTAGCCTCTTCTCTCCCTGTAGGCAGGATAGAATGCAAGAATTCTAATTAGGAACTTTGTCTTACTTAATTCGTTTGAGCTGCTATAACAAAATGCCACAGACTGGATAATTTATGAAGAACAGAATTTTATTCTCTCACAGTTCTGGAGGATAGAAAGTCCCAGATGGAGACACTAGTGGATTATGTATCTTGTAAAGGCTCATATTCTGCTTCAAGATGGGCATCTTAATGTTGTATCCCTCAGAGGGAAGGAATACTGTCTCCTCACATGTAGAAGGGAGAAAGACAAGAGAGATGAATGCTACATGAAGCCTTTTAAAAAATATATCCATTTGTTTAATTCTTCCATGAATAAGAGAGACAGAAAGCCAGCATCCCCAATAGGATGGGGATATGACATTGCAAACCACCCCCAACTTTCAGCCAGCCCAAGATCATGAACACATGAGTGCCTGACATACTTGGGAGGCCTCCACACTTGAACCTGGAACTTTCCGATGTGGGTCTACCTCACAGAGCATCTTATTTTG
>NW_006204019.1:0-201 GCF_000334495.1 Tupaia belangeri chinensis | reverse complement strand
ATGTTGGAGTGATTCCAATATTCAAACCATAGCAGACTGGAATTTTCATAATAGAATTTTAGTACTGCCAATTTCTTGCTCAGTTCTTAGAATTTTTTCTTTTTAAAATTTAATTAATTAATTAATTAATTATGTTAGTCTTTTGCTATAGGGCATATATTCTCACTGGTGAGAGACACAGAGACAGGAAAAGTGAGAAAT
>NW_006204018.1:5525-6447 GCF_000334495.1 Tupaia belangeri chinensis | reverse complement strand
AGTAAAGAAAAGCCCAAGTCCAAATGGCTTCGCTTTGGAATTCTACAAAATATTTAAAGAAGATCTAACCCTAATTCTCCTCAAACTATTTCTAGAGATCCAAAAGGAAAGAGCCCTTTCAAACTCATTCTATGAAGTCTTCATCATCTTGATACCAAAGTCAAACATGGACATAACAAAAAACAAACAAAAAATTACAGTACAATGTCTCTGATGAATACTGATGTAAATATTTTCAAAAGATACTAGCAAGCTGAATCCAATAGCACATTAAGGAGATTTTACAATATAACCAGGTAGGATTTATACCAGAGTACAAAGATTGTTGAACATATACAAAATAATAAATGTAATACATTGCATTAACAGAAAGAAAGTTAAAAACAATATGATCATATCTATAGATGGAGAAAAGTATTTGATAAAACACAATATTCATTCACCATAAGACTCTCAACAAAGTAAGGGCAGAGGGAGATTCTTCAGCATATATAAAATCCATATACAACAGACCCATTGCTAACATCATACGGAATGGAGATAAGCTGAATACTTTTGCAATAAATCCTAGAAGGAGATAAGACTGCCCACTTTTTCCACTTGCATAGTACTGGAAGTACTAGCCAATGTAATCAGACAAGACAGCAATATAAAAGGCATTCAAAAGGAAAGGAAAATGCTAAACTGTCCCTATTTGGAGATGATATGATTATATGCATAGAAAATCCCCCCCAAAAAATCTATGACAAAACTAGAAGTGATAAATTCAGTAAAGTAGCTGGAAACAAAATCAACATATACTGCAAAGATGTGCTGTAATTAAATGTAATAATAAAAAAGAAATAAGAGGTTTGAAAATATAATTATAGGAAGGACAACTATATATATATGCTGTGTGTGTGTGTGTGTGTGTGTGTGTGTA
>NW_006204018.1:4879-5472 GCF_000334495.1 Tupaia belangeri chinensis | reverse complement strand
ATATATATATATATATATATATATATATATATATATCAGAGATTGTTTAGACAGATGGTGATTAGTAGGAGGTGGGTGGCAGGAGTTCAGAAAAAAAATTTAACAGAAACAAAAATGGAAAGTTACCTGTTGAGGTTCTAGCATATAGTAATATCTTTCACTTGATTGGCATATACTGACTACATGTTTCAAGCCATATTGTAAATTACAAATATTCACAATAATTAAATGTAAATAATCATACAATAAAAAGAACAATGCTGCCAGCAGGTGGTAGTTAAGGCATTGAATTTCAACATGGGTGACCACAGTGTGAATTCTAGAACAGTGACTTGACAGTCACGCTGTGTGTGTGTGTGTGTTTGTGCATAACCAAGATCCTGAGGCAGAATGGAGGATTAAAGACTGTTGCATAGCCATCCCTCTGGGAGGTGATTTCTCACTTTCCCTCTCTCTCTCCAGTGAATACATATGCCCTATGCAGAACCAAACAAAAACAAAACAAAATATTAAAACACCCACACACGGGACCAGCAGTTAGCATAATGGCTATGTCGCTGGACTCCCATGTAGTCGACCGCGGTTGAAGTACT
>NW_006204018.1:0-1361 GCF_000334495.1 Tupaia belangeri chinensis | reverse complement strand
AGTCCTGGACCCGGTGGCTTAAACTCACGCCAGGCGCATGTGCATGCCCAAGATCCTGAGAGGAGAATGGAATAGAAGGGATTGCCATATGGCCATCCCCCCTGGGGGGTGATTTCTCGCTTTCTGTCTCTCTGTCTCTCTCTGTCTTTCTGGTGAGTGCATGGACCCTATAGCAAAAATCTCTGAAAAAAAAAAAAAGACACACACACACAAATTCAGACAAAAATTAGTTGCATTTTTCTACATCAATAATGAACAGTCAGAGACAGAATTGATGAAAACAAGTCCATTTACAATAGTCACACAATTAATCAAATACCTAGGAATAAACCTAACTAAAGAAATCTTCTACATGGAAAACTATAAAAAATTTAAAAAGGAAATTGAGTATTAAACAAAAAATGGAAAGAAATGGTATGTTCTTGAATTGGAAGAATATAATAAAAATGTCACTTTTACTCAATTTAGATCCTAAGTGCAATTTCAATCAAATTGCTGGTGACAGTCTTCACTTTTTACTTCTTTAAAAAAACTATCAAAAACTTAATCTGAAATCATAAAAGACCCCAAATTTCCAAGGTAATATTGTACAAAAAGATGAAATGAGAAAGCACCTCACTACCTGACTTCAAAACATGTTACAATCAGTGGGCAATGAAAACAGTGTGGGATTGGCACCAAAAATAGGTAGACCAATGAAATAAAATAAAGAATTCAGAACTGAACCGCAAATCATACAGACAACTGATCTTTGACTAAGGGTACAAGACAATGCAGTGAAGAAAAGAAAGTCTTTTCAGCAAATGATGCTGGATGAACTAGATACCTACCTGCAGAAAATTGAATCTCATCTCTCACCATTAACAAGAAGAAGCTCAAAATGAATCAAAGATTTAAAAATAAAGTCTTAAACTATAAGACTACTGATAGAAATCTTAGAGGAAACTCTTAAAAACATTGGAGTAGGCAAAAATTTCTTAAATAAGACCTTAAAGAACAGGCAATAATACCAAAAATAGACAAGTGGAATATCATCAAGCTTAAAAGTTTCTGCACAGCAAAGGAAACAATTGCAGTGAAGATACAACACTCAAATGGGAGAAAATACTTGCAAATTATTCTTCAGACAAGAGATTTATAAACAGAATATATAAGGAACTCAAGAAGCTCATGTAAAATGAAGAAACAAATTTAAAATGGGAAATGAGGTGAACAGACAACTCTCCAAGGAAGGCATATGAATGGCCAAAAGGCATACGAAAAGATGTTCAAAGTCTCTTTCTCAAGGGAAATGTGAATTGAAACCACAATGAAGTTCCATTTCACTCCAGTTAGAATGGCTAGGAAAAGAATAAACAAGC
>NW_006204017.1:32117-35227 GCF_000334495.1 Tupaia belangeri chinensis | reverse complement strand
TCTTTGTATATTCTGGTTTCAATGCTGTATCGGAGCTATTTTTATAAATAATTTCTATTTTGTTAAATTTTAATTAAACATTAAACTTTTTTATGTGCTGATGGATTTCATTTGCTAGTTTTACTAAGGATTTTTGCATCTATATTTATCAGGGATATTGGTTTGTAGTTTATATTTTGTTGTGTCTGCTTTTGGTATCAAGGTGATAGTGGCTTCAAAAGATGAATTTTGGAGGTTTCCTTCCCATTGGACATTTATGAATGGTTTGATGAGAACTGATGTTAATTCTTCTTTAAAAGTTTTGTAGAAGTCCAGCCAGATGACATGGTGGTTAAGGCCACTGTATACTACCTGATGAACCTGGCAGTTTGAGTCCTGGACCCAGTGTCTTTAAAGACACACCAGTGTTGAGTGTGTGCATGTCCAAACTCCTGAGAGTTGAATGGAGCAGAAGGGAAGAATAATTTCTCACATTCTCTCCCTTCTCTCTTTTTCTGCCCTTCATCCCCACGTTGTGCAAGCACAGACACTGCATAGCCTAAATAAATAAGTAAGTAAATAAAAGTAAGAAATTTTTAAAAACACTGAGAATGGGAAAAAGCTTTTGTAGAATTTAGAAATAAGATCATCAGGACCTGGGCTTTTCTTTGTTGGAAGACTGTTACTGAATTTCATTGCTTTTTGTTGGTATATTTAGGCTTTCCATTTGATAGTATGATCCAGGTATATATTATATATATTTTTTTCCTTTAGGGTGCTTGTGCATGCTGGAGAAACAGAGAGACAGAAAGTGATAAATAACTGCCCAGGGGTAATGACCATGCCACAATTCCTTCTCCTTTATTGTCAGGATTTGGGACACACATGCCCACCCCATGTCATTTTTAAGGACTTTAACCACGATCGGCCATATGCGGGTCCTGTGACATAAATATTTGCTATCTGCTGGTTCTGATTCAGGTATATCTTATGTGTCTAGAGATTAGTTCATTTCCTCTAGGTTTTTTAATTTGTTGGTGTATAGTCACTCAGAGCACCTATAATTATCTGTGTATTTCTGTGCTGTTTATGGTAATGCCACATTTTTCATGCCTTATTTTCTGGGTGTTTTATTTTGGTTTTCTACTTAATAATTTGTTTTGTTTACTTTCTCAAAACCCCAGCTTTTTTGTTAAATTTTTTTCAGTCTTTACTACAGGGTATATATATATAGATATACACATATATCTATATATATATATATCCATCTATCTATCTATATATCTATCTATATAAATTATTAAATTTTAGTTATTATGATTATTTAGCTGAATACATGGCACACACCCTCACTTAGCATTGGGGGATGGGTTCCAGAAAGCAAGCCACCAGTTTCTGTTCCAGAACTTGAACCATGGTCAGATATGTAATATTCCAGCACCTTAACCTGCCTGCCAGCTCCCCTGTCCTCATATTTTTTTTAATGTCTCCCTTTAATTTCAGTTGACTAGTACCTTACATATATTGTTAGTTATTGTGGTAGAATATCTTTATCCGTCAGTGTTTCTCTCTTAACTGTGATACTGCCATTCACACCGAGATATATGTATAATGTTAAAGAACAACATCCTAAATCTTCTTTTATTGAAGGCATTTATTATAAATCACTATTTTTAAATATACCCTTTGTGGATGGAACACAGAATTTGTTTTGATAGAGCTCTGAATATTATAAAATATATTAGCACTAAGTCATTTTTTAAAATTTCTAGAATGGTAAAAATTTAAACCAGCCTATGGAATGAAGTTTAAACAGCAGGATCCCACATGCCAATTGCATGGTTTGATTCCTGAACCCAGTATCTTGAGAATCACAGTAGGCACATGTACTTTTAAAACCTAAGTCCTGGAAGAAGGGAAAAATGGAGGAACATGAATTGTGTCATGAATGTTTCTCCTTTGGAATGATTTTTCACTTTCTATATGCATCCCCCAGAAACACATGAACCCTTTATTAATTATTTAACAAAGTTTTTCTTGTTTTAAATGGTCTGATTCTCTTTCTCTTTCAGGAAATATAATTTTTTGTATTTAATTTTATTTTAACTTCTTTTATACCTTGAATCACATATGTCACTTAGCTTGTAAAGTGAATGTTCCAATAGGAATACACTTCTCATCAGTCCAGTTGAGGTTTTGTACTTTTTTTCCCAATCTTCAATTCTCTTAAACCTACTAGTTGATCCCAGGTCCACTTTCATTGATTAGCATAGCTTCAGCTATCACTTGAATTTCTTTTTTTTTTTTTCATGGAGAGGTTTTTGCTATAGGGTGTGTGTGCTCACCAGAAAGAGAGAGACAGAGAGCCAGAAAGTGAGAAATCACCTCCCAAGGATGATTTCACACCACAATCTCTTCTCCTCTATTCTCCACTCAGAATATTGGGCACATACTTACACACACCCAGCGTGAGTGTAAGCCACCAGGTTCAGGATTCAAACTGCATTCGACTACACGGGAGTTCAGCGACATAGCCATTGTACTAACTGCTGGCCCCACTATCACTTGAATTTCTGCTGCTTCCTAAATATTTGACTACTGAAACTTCAAAGATGATGTGCACAAGATTCATCTGTGTACTACTACTCAGTTTTTTCCCTAGGTTTAATTTTTAACACCAAGATGTATATGCCTGCTTAAACAGAAACATTTACTTAAATTTCTATTTTGATTCAGTGCCCTAAAAAGTAGTAAATTTTTTTTCTGCTCCCCCACTTTATTTTTTTAGATGAGTTCCCTATTTAATATTCTTACTTCTCTGTGGTTCAATATAGGTGGTCACATCACAACTTGGTTTTAACCCTATTATATCTTGGTTTTAATTGTGTTGTATCTTTCAGAGTATCCTTAGTCTTCAATCTGTGGATGGCAATTAAACTGCAAATCTGGTTATGTAATGTGTCACTTCTTTTGGCTTTATATTATTTATACTCTGTGTTTTAGCAAATGATAAAGTGATATTCATCTTTATTTGGACTCTATCAATATTTTTGAATGCACAACTGAAGTATAAAGATGCTTGTAAATATACTTTAACTTATGAGTAATTAACAGTATGCACATAAAATATT
>NW_006204017.1:23530-31459 GCF_000334495.1 Tupaia belangeri chinensis | reverse complement strand
CCCGGGAGGAGTGGCAGGACCTGGAAGATGCTCAGAAGATTCTATACAAGGATGTGATGCTGGAGACCTACAGCAACCTGATGTTTTTGGGTTAGTGGATCTCCCATGAAGCTCTCTGAAGTCATTACTGTCTCCTTTTATATTAAATGTACAAGGGTGTCATAATGTTTAATGCTGTTTAGGAGTGAGATTTAATTCTGTAGTTAATTGTAATGACACTCCTCTTTAAGAAAATGTTGAAATCAGCCCCTTTATTGCACAGCTGATAAAATTGAGCCTTTGTTACTCTTCACACAGCTTACATGAATAGTTTGGCAAAATTCCACACTGCTTTTTATTAACAGGACAATGCATTGCCAAACCAGCAGTGATCTTCAAGTTGGAGCAAGGAGGAGATCCATGGACATTAGAAGAACTTCCCAGCTTGAGCCTTCCAGGTTAGTCAGTGCATAGTTTTCAGGAACTAATGTAATATATTTTTCTTTTAAAGAATTTATATTTTATTGCGAGGGGAAAACAAAATGTTAGTACTGGTGAGGTTAGAAAATTGTAGAAATGCTTTCCTGGGATAAGAGTGTGAAAAAAATGGGTATATTTTTTTTAAAGGGTCCTACAGGATGGCATATTTAGGGTAATTAGAATGTATTTTTATTGGTACAAGTCCTTCCTAAGTAACATTTCTTAAGTGACAAGAGTTCTTTTGACTTCTGCCAATAGATGATCTAGAAAACTGTTGACATTAGCAAAGAAACAGTACAGAATACACACTGTTATAAGAAAGAAAAGAGAAAAAGGATAGGGAAAACAAATGATGCATGGAAATATTTCAGTGTAAAATGATAGGAAGACAGGAGGTAGATATTTTGAATATTGTTAAAGGTATTAAAGGGAAGCATAAAGGAACAAAATAAATCCACTCAGCTTACAAAAATATTAATGTAAATTGCTACAGTAATGTATTAAGGAGAAAGACCGTATTTCTTATTATAGATCAGTACCAATATTTGAAATACACATGAGCAGTGTAAAATAAATTGTCAAATATAATTTATGAAAATGGTTGTCTTTTTTCTACCAAGGAGGATTGATATGACAGAGACTGCTTGTAAGTAGAATAAATATGGGAAAGCATGTGGTAAGACAGTCCTTATTGCCCAGTATATAGTTCATGTGTGGAAGAAGCCATTTTACAAAATGTCTGTCTCATTAAGCAGAAGATGAGAAGATGATACACGTGATGCCCACTATAAATGCAGAGAATGTCAAAAATTATTTTTTAAAATAATTTATACAATAGATTTTGAACACAGAGTGGAAGATTCCTATTCATAAGAGGAAGAGGAATTATTATTGTAGAATTAAAATCTAGTTTTTCATCAGTGAGTGCACATAAGGGAAACACCTATAAACATAAAAACATAAATAAATCCTTTTTTCAGAAGTCAAAAATGGTAACTAGAGAAATTACAAAGTAAAACCTTATGTGTAGAAATCACCTAAGCTTTCAACTATTGTTATACATGAGATAATTTTTACTGGAGAGAAAATTTGTAGCTAAAACAATACAGGAATTTATTCTGTTTGAACGCACCCCTTACTGACCATTTGAAAAATTATACAGGAGAGAAGCTTTATAAGTGTAAACAATGTAAGAAAACATTTTTCAAGAATTCAGACCTCTCTGTACATCAGAGGAGTCACATAGGAGAGAAATTCTATGAAAATAAAATATGTGGAAAAATGTTTTACAAGAAGCCATACATCACTGTGCATCAGACAACTCACACTGGAGAGAAATCCAATGAATGTGGGGAGTGTGGAAAATCTTTCAGTCCCAAGTCAGTCTTGAGTAGACATTGGAAAACTCATACAGGAAAGAAACCCTATGAATGTGGACAATGTCAGAAAATGTGCTCCCTGAAGTCACATCTCATTGAGCATCAGAGAACTCACACAGGAGAAAAACACTTTGAATGTGAACAGTGTGGGAAAACATTCTCCAGCAAGGGGTACCTCACTGTACATAAGAGAATTCACACAGGAGAGAAGCCCTATAAATGTGAACAATGTAGGAAGATGTTCTTCTGCAAGTCAGATCTCACTAAGCATTGGAGAACTCACACAGGAGAAAAACCCTATGAATGTGAACAATGTAATAAAATGTTCTCCTGGAAGTCAAATCTCACTCAGCATCAGAGAACGCACACAGGAGAAAAAGCCTTGAATGCGAACAATGTGGGAAGACATTCTCCAGCAAGGAGTACCTCACTGTACATAAGAGAATTCACATAGGAGAGAAACCCTATGAATGTGAACAATGTAGGAAAATGTTCTCCTGCAAGTCGGATCTCACTAAGCATTGGAGAACACACACAAGAGAAAAATCCTATGAATGTGAACAGTGTAATAAAATGTTCTCCCGGAGGTCAAATCTCGCTAGGCATCGAACAATGCACACGGGAGAAAAACACTTTGAATGTGAGCAATGTGGAAAAACATTATCCAGCAAGTATTACCTCACTGTACATAAGAGAACTCACACAGGAGAGAAGCCCTATGAATGTGAACAATATAGGAAAATGTTCTCCCTGAAGTCTCTTACTGTGCATAGTAGAATTCAGACTGGAGAGAAGCCCTATGAATGTGAACAATGTAGGAAAATGTTCTCCTGGAAGTCAGATCTCACTACGCACTGGAGAACACACACAGGAGAAAAACCCTATGAATGTGAACAGTGTAATAAAATGTTCTCTCGGAAGTCAAATCTCACTAGGCATCGGACAATGCACTTAGGAGCAAAACCCTTTGAATGCAAGCGATGTGGGAAAACATTCTCCAGCAAGTATTACCTCACTCTACATAAGAGAGCTCACAGGAGAGAAGCCCTATGAATGTGATCAATGTAGGAAAATGTTTTCCCAGAAGTCACATCTCACTAGGCATCAGAAAATGCCCACAGGAGAAAAACCCTTTGAATCCAAACAATGTGGGAAAACACTCTCCAGCAAGGGGTACCTTACTGTACATAAGAGAAGTCACACAGGAGAGATATAGGAAAATGCTCTCCCAGAAGTCATAGTTCACTGTGCATAGTAGAACTCCATACAGGAGAGAAGCCATATGAATGAAAAATATAATAAAATGTTCTCCTGGAAGTCACAGCTTACTATGCATATAGAAGTCATACAGAATGGAAGCCCTATGAATGTAAACAATGTAGGAAAATGTCCTCCTGGAAGTCACAACTTACTCTGCATAGTGGAACTCACACAGGAGAGAAGCCCTATGAACAATGTAGGAAAATGTTCTCCTGGAAGTCAGATCTCAATAAGCATTGGAGAACACACACTGGAGAAAAACCCTATGAATGTGAACATTGTAGGAAAATGTTTGCCTGAAAGTCTGCACTCACTGTACATTAGAGAACTCAACACAAGAGAGAAACCCTATGATTGTGAACAATGTAATACAACTTTTTCCCAAAAGTCACATCTTACTGGACATCTGAGTACTCACACTGGAAAGAAACAATATAGGCAACATTTTACAACTGAAAGGCAGGGCTCATTGTACATTAGAGGACTCCCATAGAAGTGCAATCTTATGAATGTGAAGAATATATGATTTTTTCTCTTAAAAACTATATTTATTAAGCATCTGAAAAGGCACACTGCAGAGAAACTTTATGAATGTAGGAAGTATAGAAAGTCATTTATAAGTCAGCCGACAATGTACATCAAAGAATTAACAAAAGAAAAAGCCTGTGAATGTCAATGTACCAATAGAAAGTTTTCCATCTAATATAAGTCCATCCTTACTGTATATCAGAGAACACAGGAGTAAGTTCTATAAATGGGAATGGTGTAGAAAAATGTGTTCAGAGTAATCATTCCATGTTTTACATGAGAGCACTCATAAGGAATAGAAACCCTGTATGTGTGGGAACTGTAATAAAACCTTCTTGAAGAAGCCCATACTGTGGATTAGAGAACTCTCAGATCAGAAAGCAAATGAATGTGAAAAATGAAGAAATTTTTTTATTAGAATTTAAAGGTTACCATACATCAGTAAACTCAAATGGGACAAAATCCTCAGTAATGTAAGCTGTGCTATAAATCCTTGAAATATTCAGAAATATGAATTGATCTCTGAAGATAAAAACATTGAATTTATTTTCAAATTCAGCTTTGATTCAGCAAGTCACAGTAGTTAAAATCAACAATATTAGAAAATTTGGGGATGATATCTGTCTACAAAAAGAGAACGTTTCAGAAGGCTGATGAATAAGATCTAAGAGTTTCCCAACTATAGAAGTAACATGTGTATTTTGGCAAGTATTTTTTTTTATTGTGATTTTTGTTATAGGGAATATGTGCTCTCTGAAAAGACAGAGACAGAGTGATAGAAAGCATGAAACCACTCCTTGGGGAGATGGCCACACCACAATCCCTTCTTTTCTATTGTCATCTTGGGATCATGGGCACACCTGTATGCACACTGGCTTGAGTTTTAAGTCTGTGACTCTGGGACTTGAACTGCATTCAAATATATGGGAGGCCAGTGGCATAACTATTACAACATCTGCTGGCCCTAGCAAAAGTTTGTTTCTGTGTTCCCTGTTTGATGTTTAAAGATGCAACAGAATATAACAACTGATTTTGGCAAAAATAAATATAGAAATTTTTCTAGATTCCACTTTCATGGCAGGCAAGACAACAGAAAAAGTGCTTCAAAGCATAGTGGAAACTGAAAGATTATAGGCCATATAAACTTTGAGAATGGTTATAGGTACTAGAGACAATGTGGGAAGAAGACGTGAGAAAGGGGACAATGAAAGGAAAGTAGTTATGGATGAAAATAGGCAGGCATAATAATGTGTTTTGTATCCTCAACTGCTCTGGTGGGAAGTTTATTCATTTTGGATAAATTTACCTTACAAGCTAAGAGATGTTAGTGTGTATAAAGAAATTAAAATTAAAAATAAATAAAATGTTCCATTAATACCTAACAAAATAAAACAAAACAAAAAATTATAAGACATTTTATCGCCTAGGAACTACTCATATGTACTGAGAGGATTCTGCAAGTGTACCTCTGGTGAAATGTCCAGTTTACTTTAAGAATGGAACTGATCTAGGTGGGACAGGAGGCATGTGAAAGTTCTGGGTGTGTTGAGGCACAACATAGTCTTGGGTGGTTATAAAATTTCCAAGGTCCTCTTTGAATGTTGATCACAGCTTTTGTGGCCAGCATTAGCCAAGAGGTTCTGAGGTAGAACACCCACCAGTCCAGAAATGCAACCCAACCTGAATTGGAATTGGGCTGGTTTTGGTTTTGGTTTGCCCAATATGAATACCCAGGTAGAACAGACCAAACTATGGTAGGTGGGATGTAAGGTAGCTGCTCAGTGGTGACGGGAACAGGCTGGTGGAAGTCACTATGAGCTACAATGTGAAAAGTGAGATGACCAGACTTACTGTGTGCGTTCACATTGTCTAGCAAACATTACTGCTCTCTGTATGACTCTTCCCATCTTGAAAAACTGACTGGAGTGGTCGCACAGTAATATGAATATATCGAACAATACTAAATTTTGTATACTTGGACATGTTTAAAATGTGTCAAAGTTTTGCCTTGATCAGACTTTAGTCAGGTCTCTCAATCTTTCAGTTTTCTCTGCATACTTCCTTGTAAAATCCCTTTTGAGCAAATAACCCTGCTAAAGTAATTTACCAAGAAGCTCCACACTAAATATCAGATTATTTTAAATAAGTGATTAGGTGTGATGTCTGATTGCCCTGTGTCCTCAGCAAAAATCCCATTATTTCAGTTTATCCAGAATCTCTTATATTCCTCAAGTTTCTTTAGTCATTTTCCATGTGATAATCACCACACGGCTCCTCAGCTATTAATTTCCACTGCCCATGTTATATTTGATGTTGAGCCCAATTTCTCTTCTCTAGTGAAACTCATTTCCGTGAAACTTCAGCTTATGATGATGGTCCAAAATAAAGCTTTTCTCACTCCACTTTAACCAATGTCTTTGAATCAATTTCTTTAAATAGACTTCAAACTTTTTTGGACTGTTTTCCACAGTAAAAACAGTCTTGGAATGTGCAGAGTAGTAACAATAAGTACAGAAAGAATAATGGTTTGCCAGAAGCTGGGTCAGGTGGGAGGAATGGAAAGATTTGACATTATTGTATAATGATAGTTGTTGATTGTTTAATCTTACAAGATGAAAGGAGTCATGAAGATGCATGGTGGTGATGGTCCTAGAGCCTTGAGAGGAAAGATGATAAATTTTATGTAGTATATATTTTATGAAAATAAATTTTAAAATACCAAAAAACAGCAGTATATAAAATATATGTAATCCATAGTGCTTGTTGAAGTGATACATATAGTGACAAAATAAGGATCAATGTTATTCCAGTAACAGGTTAAGACCTGAATCAATTATGGCCCATCTGTGCTAAAGTAGAAAAAAATACTGATGTCTTAGTATTAGCAGAATGTTCCCAGAATAAATTGTTCCTAGAATGAGAACATGTGCTTGAGACAATGACTATTGTCCTGCCATTTCCTCATCTTCACCCCCACCATCTTCTCAGGGTACACATTGACCTGATAGACTTCACATCTTTTAAATTTGTTCACTTTTTAAAGCTTCTACAAAAGGGCCATAATGTGGTATCTCTAACTGAAAGTTAAGTCAGTTGCTCTCCCTGTCCTGAAAAGTGTCCCTAGGGAAGAAAGAACCATTTAGGATTACCTGAGAGGTTTATCTCATGATATGAAGCAGTCTTAAAGAAACTCATTAGAATATTTTAGAAAATTTTTTGCTCAGCCAGAAAGAATACTCAATAGACCTATCACTTGGTTGTCTGAGCATTCTACTGCCACCTAGTGTCTAGAATTTTCAGACACTAAAAGGATTGAATATACTCAAGGTTTAAACCTTGAGCAATAACCATGGTCAGTATACTTTGACCCGATAGACTTCTGAATTTTTGGTCCCTTTCTGAAAGGTTTTAAGTTGTGAGAAATCACTCATCATAAGCAGTTTCCTGTAAGGGACAACCCTCTTGGAAACATCACCTGGTTTTGTGTGTGAGGTCTTTGTTGTCCCACCTTGCAAGTACTTAGGAAAATGAGCACACAAAAGTTGCAGTGACCCCAATCTTCATTGGCAAAAATGGGAGTCCTTTGAAATTTCTAAATGGCATGTTCATATGCATAATTGGGAAAAGCTGGTTATAGAATCAGGCAAAATGAATGGGAAAGTTACTTACAATAATATGTAGAAGCTACCTCAGATACAGTGGAACCACTTTTTTTCAGGAGGTAAATAAAAAGTTTCCAGAATCCATTTTGGTATTAAAATTTCAGAGAGCTGTTCTACTCCAACTACTCTTCCACTACCTCTCTCGCACTTCTTCATGCTCTTCTGTATAATCTTCCATTTCCTTTTTTTTTTCATCATTAAAATGATAACTTTTATGTGATGCATATTGTAACACAATTTTTAAAAACAGAAATTTTTTTAAAGTTGGTTTTTAGTCGGTTCCTCGACCTAGCCAAGCCGGTAGTCTCTCACCTACCCTTTTTTTTTTTATCATCATATCTTCTTCATATTACATTGAATTACATATAACTTTACAGTGTATTACATTGTTTCTTCAAAAGGGAATGCCATGCACGTCAGTCAGTACAGAGACATTAATCTCCCCACTTCAACATTCCATATCTTTTCTGTTTTCCCCAATCATTATCTTTATTATTCTAATTATTTTTATAAAACAGTCAATTGCTATTTCTCGTTTTGCTTGTAAAAATACTTTGCCCATCATGAAACACTTCTCAGACCAATCCAGTTGAGAATTCTATACATGTCATCATCAACAGTTAATAAACCCTATCTGTTTC
>NW_006204017.1:11548-22087 GCF_000334495.1 Tupaia belangeri chinensis | reverse complement strand
GGCTGCTGCCGCCTCCGCCGCCGCTGCGGCTTAATCTTCCATATCCTTAACTCTTCTCTTTAACCTCTATCTCCACCCCAACCAAAGATAATACAACAGACTTCAGTTGTAACCAGTTGTAACTCTAACCACCCTAGTTTGGCTACTCTCTCATGTAAAGCCTGTAACAAAGCAATATTAGCCTTAGTATATAACCTGTGAACCCAAACTGATGTTGTAAATGACTTTTCAGACCCAACTGAGATCCAAAAATGCATTGCTAGGAAATTCAATTTAAATGTGTAAACTTGTGAGCCTACATATTGAGACCTTTATCACCTGACTCAAATTAGTTCCACGAGAGTATCCCAGAATGGATAAAATTGTTTCTTGAAACTGTGGTATAGATTTTAATTGAGAACCCAGGAGAATGATAACAAGTCTGCCTCTTAAGAAAAGTTCTTGATGCAGCTATACCATAATTATTTCCAAGAAATGTTGAAGTAAATTTCAACAGTAGGAACAAAGCCTGAATGTAGCATTCATTGATCGTTTTGAATGGTTGAGAGAAAACTTGAAATGGTATTCTAGACAGAGGCAAACTATCAAATTTATTGAAATGATAGCCTCTTAAATTCTACCTTCTTTAATGGATTGGATGAAGGTTCTGTTATTTTAGTTAAAGACAATAAATTAGCTGGGCAACTGTCCAGATTCATGACCTTGTTAATCTGTCCAGTCACTCCCCCATAGAGAATATGTGCTCAACAGAGAGAGACAGAATCTGAAAAATCAACTTTCAGGGAAGACGGCCACTTACTGTTCTCTTCATTTTTAATTTTCTTGATCAGAGTTTGGACTATTTGCAAAGCTGTATCTTTAAGTTGAGATACTCTTTTGCATAGCCTAATCTTTTGTCAGTGCACTTTACAGGATTATTATATTACCTATATTGTACTGCTTATTGAAGGATTTTCATTTGAATCTCTTTAATTTTGCTATTGTGTGCATGTCCTCCTCAAAGAGATAGAGAGAGAGAAAGTAAGAAATTATCCCCCAGGCAGATGGCCACAGCACAATCCCTTCCCTAATCTCTATACAAAATTTTGAGCATACACACACATGTGTGATTTTGAAGCTTTTGGGTCCAGGATTTGAACTGCAGTGTTGGCCATGTGAAATCCAGCATCTTAACCTGCATGTCACCTACTGCCCCTCTTTTTTATTCTTTTTAAAGCTAGTTGTCTCTCTGGAGATTTTTCATTGTTTTTCTCATCTCCTGAAATTCTGTTGCATCTTGTTGAGATTTGGTATAATCAATATCCTGAATTCAGTTTCCAACAGTTACATAATTTCATGTACTTTATTCGTTAGAAGGGAGTTAGTATGTTCCTTTGGAAGTGAGATATTTCCTTCCTTTTGGTTTGGGTTTTTGTTTTATTTTTATTTATTTATTTTTATATTTCTTGTATGCCTTTGGATTTCAGGCATCTCGTGGAGTACTCCTTCCTGATTTGAGGAGTACATTTTACAGTGGTGTATTTATTTATTTTACTTTATTTAACATTATCATTATTATTTTTGCATTTGACCAGTGACAGAGAGAGGAAAGGTGAGAAAGTAAGCTGTCCAGTCCAGGACTCAAACCATGATTCATCACGTGAAAGTCCAGTTCCTTTGACCACCTCACTACCTACCTGCATGGTAGTAAATACTATCTAGTGGTGGTGTTTTATTAGTATTATTTTTTAGTATTTTTAAGTTATATTCCATATGACTGTGACCCTTAGTACAAGTTAACCACTTGGCATTTAGTAGTAGTTAACCATTTTAGCATTGATTCTTATTGATTTTTTTGTTCTTTCTTTCTTTTTTTTTAAAAATCAAGGAACATGATAGATGGGAGGCAATTATCTTTGGAGTTAGGTATGGGGACACTGTATATCCCCACTTAATATATACTGAATGTCCGCACTCTATAACTGAAACTGACGGGCTAAAGGATGTACAAACACAAGAGGTGGATGTGAATGCCAGATGTGGTGTGTGTGGAGGAGTGGGGCCTGGGGAAGAACATTTGGAGGAGGGATACGAAGACAGCATTGTTGAGACAGGGAGGTAGTGTTGTTATATATTGATCAACTAGTCCAGGGAGAAATGTTCATATATTGAAATGATCACCTTGTAAGCTAAATAATGTAATTGAATGTATTAAAAAATGTTAATAAAAATTAGACAATATAATAAAAAAAATGGTCATGTCATAAATTTTTTTCCTCCATTTTTCCATTGATTCCAGGTTTGGCGCATGCATGCACATGTGAGAACATGTTTCTAAGTAATCGACCAGAATGTACATTTGTGATTGGCTATGTGGAATCCAATTCAGTCTGTACAAGGCTTAACATCTATGCTATGCGGGTTTGTATGGTTAATTTAGAAGATGTGGCCCAGATTTTTCCAACCTAATGTGCTTATACTATAATGCCCTCTCATCATCAGTGTGTAAGAATTCTAATTAATCTCTGTCATTGCCAACACTTTTTTCCTTTGCCATTTTGGTGGGTCTCATTGTTATCCAGCGTACTACTCTAGTCCTGGAAGGACGTCAGTGAATAGTTCTCTAATTTGTGTGGGACTCATTAATATATAAATAATGGATACAGAGAAATAATCCTCTCTCCACAACACATTTATCCCATTTGTTCCCAAAATACTGAGCCAAATTCCCCTTATGGTTGTAGAAATGTTTTAGACACTCTCCCTTGTAATGCACATATTGGAACACATAGTATATGTTCTCTCAGGTCCATAATAGACACCCTTTGTTTCTTACCTTTTCTCATTAGCCTTCCATGAACTTCAGTGTTTGAATCAATGTTTTGGGTGGTAAATAAATACAACTGATCTGAAGGGAGGGGTCAGCTCTTCTCACATCATCTGTCCTATCTCAAGCCAGCCCCCCTGCTTACTTAACCTCCAAGATAGGTTTTTTTTCAAACCATTCTTCCAGGTCCTTATCATTTTGCATTATTTCATCCAAAGCAGAGTGGAAATTGGGAAGGAATAGATACAAAATGCATTTCTAAGAAATACCCTTCATGGGAACCAGCAGTTAGCGTAATGGCTATGTCGCTGGACTCCCACATAGTCGACCGCGGTTCACGTCCCGGACCCGGTGGCTTAAAACTCACGCCGGGCGCGTGTGCGTACGTGCCCAAGATCCCGAGAGGAGAATGGAGGAGAAGGGATTGTGGCGTGACCATCCCCCCTGGGGGGTGATTTCTCGCTTTCTGTCTCTATGTCTCTCTCTGTCTGTCTGGCGAGCGCACGCACCCTATAGCGAAAAAACCTCTCCAAAAAAAAAAAAGAAATACCCTTCATTCCATGAACTAGAATATACACACCTGCACTTCCCCACATCTTCAATGGTTTTTGTCCACATTTCCTACCACCTCTGTTCATGGAAGAGAAAACAAACAAACAAACATAGGGAATGGCACATTGTCAGTCTTAGAATTCAATAAACAATCAATTGTTGCAGGGCTGACTGTTTTACTTTTTGCTATAGGACATGTGTGCTCACCTGAGAGAGACTGAGAAACAGAGACAGAGGAAAAGTAAGAATTCCTCAAGAAGGAGTAACCACACCATAGTCCCTTCTCCATTCTCCTCTTGGGACTTTGGGCACACACACCTGGAGTGTTTTTCAAGCCACTGGGTTCAGAACTGGAGCTGTGAAGTTACCCATATGGAATCCAATTGCCTTAACCAACACCCCACCTGCTGGCCCATTCTTATTTATCTCCTAAGAGTAGATAAAGCATTACTTTTGTCTTAAACTATAAGATCAATAACAAGTGACATTTTCAAATAAAAGCTTACTTACAAGTTAAGCACATATTTACCAAAGCGTGCCCTCACTGTTGTTATTTACATAATACTTCAGTACTGTAATAATTGTTCATATATTTTTATTCAGTTTTTATTCAGTGTGATTTTCAGATTGACCTAAAAGTGACCTACACACACCCAACCAAGAAGGAAGGGCACCTAGAACCTGTCTAGGCTGAGTATAGTTTATGCAGGATGAAGCCCAATGTTTCATAAGAAAAATGAGAAAGTCCTGGAGAGAGACAGATTGCCTCTACAAGTGAGGTAAGCAGAGTTCAAAGTAGGAGAGAAGTTTTCAGTTTCTTGAGCCAAAACTCAACTGTTCCCATGTGATGTGACTTTGAGATAAAATTCCCTAAGATGCTAGGGGACCACGGCCCACCACAGCCTATAATAGGTCATTGATTCAGCATTGCCACTTGAGCACAGGCACATGCATGGTAAATTTACAAGTGGGATTAGGGAAAAGATGATACTGGGAAGGAACAAGGGGAAAGAATAGAGGTGGAGACAGCTGGGTCAGGATGCAGGATATTCAATTCCTCATCAACATGCTTGGACTTCAAAGCATGGGGAAGTGTGAAAATGCCAGGTTGTTAGTGGTGGGTTCCCAAGGTCCTCCAGTCTTCCCTAGCCAGAATTCTCTAGGGAAACTTCAAAGTCTGGACCTGAATCTACCACTCTGGGCACTAGAAACTACAATGAGTTTCCTTCCCTAGTGCAAATGGGTCACAGGAGAGGAGAACTCAGATACCCCTTCCAAAGTTAGATTGATGTAGTTTGAATGTGTGTCCCAGGTTTTATGTGTGGGAAATTTAACCACAAATTCATATGTTTACAGTAGTGGGAGGTGGGCCTCTGGGACATAATTAGAATAGATGTAGTTATCTGGGTGAGAGCCTCATTGTGGGACTCTTGGCTTTGTAGGAAGGAGAGAACTTGAGCTGACGCATGCTTGCCCTCTTGTCATGAGATGCCTCCCACCATGTCATGACAGCAGTAATATCCTCACCTGATACTGGTACATTGGTGTTGGACTAATCAGCCTCCAATAATAATAGTTAAATAAACCCCTTTTAAAATAAATTGTCCTGTTGGTATTCATATATAAAAACAGAAAATGGATCAAGACAGGGATGCATTGGCTGAGTTATCTTAAGAACTGCATAGGTTCAGAGAAGTGACTGCTGGACTTGGTTATCTACTGATGACCCACTGTGCACTGAGATCCTTGGAAATGTTTTCTACCGGGAGTTCCTCAGAGTAGAGAGCAGCCTTGAGGCTTAGGGTACTGCATGGCATAGTGCACAATGTGGCTGAACATGGGACCATTCATCCAGTGTCTGGCTAGAGTGAGGCCTTGTGTGAACTAAACTGTCCAAAACAGTGGAATCAGTGAGAGAAGGAGTCTTCTGTGCTCCTAAGTTTCCCTGGAACCTTGTGATCCTGCTCTTTTATCTACTTTAGCCCTTGGAGAGCCACAGTCTTGAAGACTGGTGAACAAAGGTATGTGTTGTTTTGGGTTTTCATGCCTCAGGCTGTGGTTATGTTTGTGACCACAGGAGAAGAGATTGTTCCCACTCTACTCTGCTGAAGCAGTGAGCTGGGATGAGCCACTTGGAGTTTATTTTGGCTGCCCCTATCTCTGATCTACTCTGTAGTTTCTGTGATGATTATCCATCTCTTTAATATGAGCTACTCCGGACCAGCAGCTAGCGTAATGGCTATGTCATGGGACTCCCATGTAGTCGACTGCGGTTTGAGTCCTGGACCTGGTGGCTTTCACTTACACTGGGCGCGTATGCGTGTGTGCCCAAGATCCCGAGAGGAGATAGAGGAGAAGGGATTGTGGCATGAACATTCCCCCTGGGGGGTGATTTCTCGCTTTCTGTCTCTCTTTCTCTCTCTGTCTGGTGAGCACACATGTCCTACAGCAAAAACCTCTCAATAAAAAATATGAGCTGTTCAAAGGTAGTAACAAAGCCCCAAGATAATTTCACTCATTCACCAACTGTGTCCTGAGCATTCACTTTGTACAGGCAGTGTTAACCCTGGTATTGCACTAAAAATCATAATCTCCGCCTGCAGGAGTTTACTGTCTGAAGTAAGTTAAAAACACAAAGTGCTCAAGTGAAACTAAGCAGGTGTTGTGAGGGATAGCTTGGGGCCCCTTGGTTGGCATCTAGGAAAGGCCTCAATGAAATGACAGTTTTGCTCTGACCAGGAAGATAACTGAAGCCAACCATACATATATCCATGAGCAATGTTTCAGGGTAGAGACTCAGCTGTCCAGAGACTAGGAGGAAGAGGTAAATTAGACCAGAGAGGTAGTTATAACACACCAGTGTGGGTGTAGGGTGTCTAGAAGGAGAAAGGAGGGAGAAAGCAGGGTAGAGCCAAGCCTCAGGGCCTGTAAATCTTTAGTAGTCTCTGTTTCTGTGAGACAAATTTATACCAAATTTTGAAGATTACAAAAATCTTGTATTACCTGACAGTGTGGACCAGAACCCAGACCCAGCTGAGCTAGTTGCTTTTGCCTCCAGGTATCTCAGGAGGATGAGGCTGTGGTCTCAGCTGAGGCCCTCCTGAAGCAGGATCAGTTTCTGAAATCATGAATTATTGGCAGGTTTGTTTGGAATGGAGTATACATTCTTGTTTATTGGCTTGGGCCTTCTGTTAATTCTTTGCCAGTGGAGCCTTATCATAAAGCAACTGAAATTTTGAGTTCTATTTCCAATATTCAGGCATGAGATAGACAGAATAAACACAGGACAGAGGGAGCCAGACAGAAATCACAAACACATTATTGGTAGGAGCATTCCTTATATTTTTATCTTTTTAATTTTTAATTTTTTTTTGGTCTAGAAGCCAGTAACTAAATGCAGTCTAACCCAGAGAGGAGATCATTACACTAGGATCTGTGTACAAGGGATCAGTAATCTCTGGGAGCAATTATGGCGTTCTGGAAAACCCACAATTCCATAGGTCAACAAGAGGCATTAGGCTGTAATTCTAAAGAATTATTTATTGAATTTTGGTTATTATTATTCTTCCATTTGACCAGAAAGACAAGGGGAGGAGAATGGAGTGAGAAAACAAGCTGCCAGTTCCAGGACTTGAACTGCAATTGGCCATGTGTGAAACTAGCATCTTAACCATCATACCACCTGTTGGCCCTTCTAAGTCTAAATATAATGGAAAACACTGATAAGTTTTACATCAGAGAGTCAGTATCTAAATTTCAGTTAATTCCAACCTTCCTTTGGTGCAGATTAGGAAGTAAAGTCAAAAGGAACAATGGAAAAATGACTTCATATATTACAGATCAGAATTCAGGCTGTTTGAAGTTGTATTTAATGTTACCTCCCACCCCATTGTGTAATACTCCCATCTCTAAGTTTGTGCATTTGCTGCATGTGTCAGTAACCTATGGATTATATAGGTATTAGAGGTACATATAACTGGTGACATTCCTAAAAGCAGAGGCTGGAACAATCACCATTGTGCAAGTGAGTATAAAGGGAAGACCCTGTAAGGCAAAATGACTTGTCCAGGCCACAGCCCTGAAAACAGTGATCCCAGTTCTTTCTCCTCAGACCTGGGAGCTTTCCCTATGTCTGTGGGTGAACCCTCAGACATGGTGTAGCTGTGTTCAGTTGTGGATTCAGCATGGAATGAGGGTGAGCAGTTAATGGCCCAGGGGGGACCTAGGGAAATAGAATCTGAGTAGCACAGAAAAAAAAAGAGACCACAGGAAGTGGCCTAAGTTCATTGACAATAAATACCAAAAGAATTGGACCCTGGTTGACTAGGCACCTATATTCCAGAAACATGCCTTACTTTCCTCCCTTAGCTGGAGTCCTTTGAGATAGCTAGATGTTTTTTTCCATCTCAACTTACAAGGATTTGGGCTCAGAAAATTCCAGAGTGAGAACCTTTCCTAATTCTGCAGAAATTTGCTCAGCCCTCACTACTGAATCTCCTGACCAGTTGTGAGAAAGAATGCAAAGGAAACATGGGGAACTTTAGGCTTGGCCACAATCCTCATCCCACCTAAAATATCCCTCATTCCTCTCTTTGGCTGGGGATAATGTGAGGACACAAAGGGTAAACATACTCTGGAAAAGAGTAGGTTGTTAATAAAGTAGAGGCCTGATAGGCCCATTGGGTCCACACCTCAGGTCATGCCTGGCAAGGCAGTAAGGGGAGTGCTAGAGCAGGGTCCATATGTCTGTTTCACATTAACCCTGAGCTCTGGGCTGTCATATGTTTTCATCCCAGGACTGTGATCTGTGAGGCTACTGCTATTTGCCTGATTCAGGGTCAGAAGGTCAACTGGGCAGAAAGTGACAAGACTAGACAGGGCTCTGGTACTTTTTGGCCTCATTGCCATTAGCTGATGACTCCAGGAGACTGCCTTGGTCAGTGAGGATCTCTCCTCCCTCTATCTGGGTGAGAAACACTTACCAATGCAGCTAATAAAAGGGGTTGGGCTGGGTTAAGTAAATACAAAGTGGAGGAGTATTTACAAGCTGGGTCTGGAGATGTCTGGGAAGGCTTCTGCCCAGATACTGCCCTGAAGATTCTCAGGGCTCCTCCCAGGGCTCTCCTTCTTCAGTGACTCATAGGATTTATCCCAAGGAATCTCAGTCTCCTCCCCTCTTTCACTGCACCATCCACCTTATCCTTAATGCAATGCAAAATCAATTTTCATATTTTTGTAGGAATATGTGAGAAAATACTTTGCATTTTTTTCACTTCACGTTACAAGTACCGGTGTTTGCATGTGGCTGAGGATCATATTGAGATAAGAATCCATCCATCATCTCACCCTAGTGGGAAAGTGCATTAGCCAGGATTCTGAATGACATGCAGGTGGGAACCTTTAGGGTAGGCACATGTGGGAACCTAGAAGACAACCTGAGCCTTCCAGAAGGGCAACCCTTTTACATTATCTACTTCCTGTGTACCTCCCCAAAGTTACCCACCTCCCAACAAACCCTGGGCCTGCAATTCCAAAGGGAAGTGCTCTCTCCCCTACAGCACAGTGCCACCTTTGCCACTTGCTAGCTATGTTTTAGGAAGATCACTTCACCTCTGTGGGCTACAGTTTTCTCCTGTGAATATTGAGGTAAAAGAAGACCAAATACACGGGGTTACTTCAAGATCTCAGAAAAGCCAGGGAAGTGTAGGCCCAGGGATGGCCTTGTAGAAAGGGCTGCCAATGAGCTGTTCTTGCTTGATTTTCTTAAATAAATCTTATTGTATAAATCTATAGTAAAGCACAAATATGTGAAAATAACTGCAATATTGACAAGAATATAATTAATCAACCCACCTATATGCATCTTACCATTTTTATTAGTACTTCCCTGCATATATTTCTGTATGTGTGTTTATTTTTTGATATTTTGTTCCACATGTAGGTTTATTTCCCTATTTACTTAGTAAAACTATAAATGCTTTTAATCACACTGTTTATGTCCTGATGTCCTCTAACAACATCCCATTTTTCTCCTACTCACCACTATGGCCATCATTATTTGCAACCACAAGTTTCTTTCCCACTTCCATGGATTTGTCATTCCAAAGATGTGATATAGATGGGATCACAGATTACCTAATATCTTGAGATTGGACTTTCCAACTCACATCGTTTTCTGGAAAATAGTCCTGTAATTGGTTAACTTTATTCCTGTTGAGTAACTTTGCATGGTGTAGATACACTACACCATCTGAGCATTCCCGTAGTCAAGGCATATCAATTTTATTAGAGACTGCCTAGCTGGCAGCAGCTGATGACATTGTGGTTAAAGCTGCTTGATCCCACATGACTGGCTGCATGGTTCAAGTCCCAGTCTTAGCATCTTAAAAACCATGCCAAGCACAGGTATGTGCATGCTCATAACCCAAAAAGAAGGGAGAGATGGAGAAGAAGGATTTGTGGTGTGACCATTGCCATAGGGGTACCTTTTTGATTTCCCTCTCTGTCTCTGGTAAACATATGTCCTATATAGCTAATTTAAAAAAGAAGGAAACTGCCTAACTGTTCTCTCAAAAAGCTACATCATTTTGGGACCAGCAGTTAGCATAATGGCTATGTTGCTGACCTCCCATGTAGTCGACTGAGGTTCGAGTCCTGGACCCAGCGGCTTAAACTCATGCTGGGTGAATCAGCATGCATGCCAAAGATCCTGAGAGGAAAATGGAGGAGAAGGGATTGCAGCATGGCCATCCCCCCTGGGGGGTGATGTCTCGCCTTCTATCCCTGTCTCTCTCTGTCTTTCTGGTGAGCACACGTGACCTATAGCAAAAACTTCTCAAAAAAAAAAAAGAATTAAAAAACAAGAGCTATATCATTTTGCATGATCATTATCAATGGATGAGTGATCATTTCTTCTGTTTCTTTCCTGAATTGATTTTATTTCATTTTTTAAACTTTAAGCACTCTGATAGGTGTGTATTGATATCTCATTGTTTTAATGTACATTACACAAATGGCTGATGATAAATAAAGCATATTATGCTTTTATGACATCTGTATCTTATCTCTGGTAAAATGCTCATGACTTTATCCCCTTAAGTTTATTTTATTATTTTTTTTCGCTGATCCATGTGGGGATTCTTTTTTATCTTCTGGATACTAGTCTTGACTGGATAGGAGGG
>NW_006204017.1:3087-11386 GCF_000334495.1 Tupaia belangeri chinensis | reverse complement strand
TGTGGTTTGAATTCTAGAGCTGGTGGCTTGAAAATCATAGTGGGTGCGTATGTGTGTGTGCTCATAATCCTGAGAGGAGAATGGAGGAGAAGGAACTGTGGTTTGATCATCACCCCTAGTGGGTGATTTCTCACTTCCTCAGTCTTTCTTTGGTTAGTGAACATGCTCTATAACAATAAACATTTTTAAAAAAAGAGAGAGAGAATGAACTTACACACTTTTTTATTCTATTGTTTGCCTTTATATTTATTCATTTTATATGTTACCAGTAAAAATAAATTTTATCTCAAAAATATCAAAGTAAATTCCCACTTCATGTGTTACTATAAATGGAAAGAATGTGTAGAATCCTATGTAACTTCTGGGATGGTGTTTTATTGGCCCTTTGATACAAGATTGGGCTTCCCTGCAGTACAAACTAAGGAGGAACCCAACCCAGATCTAAACCAGGAGATGATGGATATCAAAGTAGTTTCTTGGGTTCTCTTCAGTCCCATCCCAAAATCTGGTGAGCAAGACAGCATGTGTAAAGCAATGTCCTCACATTATATTTAAAATTCTTGCTAGACAGAAAGAGTCATTTTTTTCAGTCTAACAAGAATCATTTTCCTATTTCTATCCTTTTCTACTAATGCATTAATACAAATTTATCTAAGTAGTTAACATGTTGCCTCCTGAGGGGAGGATAGGAACTATATGTGTGACATGTACAATAATTATTAATCAAACAAGTATAGATATTGGGCAATTACTATGTGTTTGCATGGAATGAGAGATAGAAAGATAGAAAGATGAGTAAATATAATACTTATCTTTAGGGAGCAAACATACTATTTGGAGATTTGTTGACAACTATTCTGTACCTGTAAATGCCTAGAACCAAGCAAATAATAAAAGGATTTCCCTTAACTACTATTTGATGAATAACTTGTTTCTTGAATGGTGGAGATAGCCATAGTGTAGAGATAATCCAGCCTGTTAATGGGGAGAAAAGGTGAGTTTTTCTAAATGAAGGATAATAGAACGTGTTCACGGTGGATGTTTCTGGGTTCTGAAGTGTGCAGAGCAGATCTTCAGAGACTTGACATTGAAAAGACAGCAGGAGAAATTGTAGTAAAATGTTTCAGCACTGAGCATGGGCTGTTTTGTGAGAACAGCGCTCCTGACTCCAGGAATAATGGGGAGAGGCAATGAGTTCCTGGCCATGAGGACCAACAAGGTAACAGCACATATTACTCATTTTAGTTGGTTGTCTGGAATATAAACCCTAATTAAAATTTCAGCAGTGATTATTTTGATGATGTTCTGTACAGTGCAAGATACTTAGGATGTTAATAAGTGACAGTTAATACTTAGGTACTGAGGTAAACTCTGAAAATAAAAGTGCCCATTGGGAATCTCAAGGTGTGAAATTATGGAAATGTTTAGAATTCCAATACATTCATAAATTACTGTCAAATTACCAGTTCGTGTTCACATTTGTCTCCAAAATACTTGAATTTATTAATCATCTCAAGAAGCCTGAAATAAAACAAGCAAAATGTGAAGAAGAGAAGGGAATTTATACCTAGCAGACTACAAATAGAAAATCTTTTCTTCCTGAAGCAAAGCCTCAGCTCTCTGCCCTTAGGTCCAGGTCCTGCCCAGAAATACCCAACCCTGAACCCAAGGCTGCATCCCAACCTTCTAAGTCAATGGGAATTTAAATGGAAATAAGAATATAAAGGACCTTGTTTAATATCAAAATTTGCAAGAACTGTAAGGTCACATTCTGGTGTTCATTCCTACCACAGACCACCCTAGATTTGAATTATTGTAATTATACAACATACTCTCAGAACCAGAGTGTGGACTTCTGCATCTCCCCAACTCACACTAGTCCCAAGGTCCCCACCATGCCAAGTCACACATCCAGGCATTGGCTACAAAAGGGATTTGGAGGCACCATGTTCTCTTGTGAAGAAAACATTTCTGACCTAGCATCAGCCTCTCACAGTTTTAGGCCTTTCCCTTGAGTTGTGTAAAATATTTAGATTGAGTAGATGGATGAAACCCTGTTTGCTGGATCCTGAACTATCCAGATGGACCCAGCTTAGAAATTTTAGGAAGGAAAATGAGCCAGGGTGGCAGGGAGAAAGGTGGGCTCAGACATGGCTCACGTGAAACCTTCACTCATAGTCCTACTCACAAGACCCCATTCCTTCAAGGTTCTGCCCATGCAGCCCTTTCAGCTTTTCTATAGGCCACACACATATGCCATACGCACACTCAGACAGGCCTTCCCTTTGTCTCCTACTTACTTATTTAAAGATATTTCACTATGGTTTGTGTACAATGAAATATGTAACATGTAACATTTTATAAATGATTTGCAAGGTTAGATACTTTTGAAAATCAGGGTGATGAGATTTAGTAGCATATTATATTTTATCTTTGATTTATTTTTTAAGAATTATTTATTTAATTTATTATTATTATTATTTTAAAAATTGGATCTGAAAGGGTCAGAGTGATAGAGCATGATAAAACAATCATGGGACCAGCAGTTAGCGTAATGGCCATGTCGCTGGACTCCCACATAGTCGACCATGGTTCAAGTCCTGGACCCGGTCGCTTAAACTCATACTGGGTGCATGTGCGTGAATGCCCATGATCCCGAGAGGAGAATGGATGAGAAGGGATTCTTGCATGGTCATCCCCCCTGGGGAGTGATTTCTTGCTTTCTGTCTCTCTGTCTCTCTCTGTCTTTCTGGTGAGCGCATGCACCCTATAGCGAAAACCTCTCCAAAAAAAGAAAAAAAATTCACCACATCCATGATTTGAACCACAGGCAGCCAAGTGAGGGTTCAGATCTTTAATCACCATGCCATCGGCTGGTCCTTGAATTCCTTGTTATCTAAGTCAGACTGTGTTGTAGTTCAGGATTATCTTTAGATGAGTGTTCAAAAACCACATATAAACTGTAGAATTACTGTATATGTGTAATTGGTAATGGTGCTTTTTGACAAGTTATTAGAAGGATTAACGTAGAGAAGAATACCATCAGCAAAGATTTGTAAATCATGTCCTCATAAGACTGAAGATAATTACAAAATATGTGATGAGGAAAAATAAGAAAGAATGAAATAAAATAAAGAAAGAAAATATTTCAGAAACCATGTCCAAACCCAGGAGACCAGACCAGCCCCGAAATGCAGTCTTTTACTGCCAGGCCTTCTTTTTATGCTGAAGTCTGGTCAAGCCTCCAGAAGGAGATCCTGGGGATTGTGAGACCCATTCAATGATGGGAACACTTGCAGGATCATGTCCAGCTCAGACATCCTATCTAAGCCTCCACGACCTCCTAGGACTTTGGTGACCCTTTGATGGGGCACAACCCCACTCCTCCACAGTCATGACAGGAGGAGAAACAGTGGTCATACTCAAGAGACCCTCAGGGAACTTCCTGGGTAGTCTTTAATTACAAGAACTGTTCATACTATTGACTGAAAATACACTTAGTCAGGTTTTGTTTTTAGATTTTGCTATAGGGCATGTGTACATGCCACTGGAGAGACACTGAGAAAAAGAAAATGAGAAAGCACAATCTGTTTCCCTTCATTTTCTTCTCAAAATTTTTGATAGGCATACACACCTACGTACATGGTTGGCACACTTTTTGAGCCATACTGTCTGGGACTTGAATCATGCAGTTGGCCATGTAGGATCCAGCAGCTCATGCACTATGCCACCTGCTGACCCAGAATTCTTAAAAAAAAAAAAAATGTTTTGAAGTTGCCAGCAGCTGGTGTGGTGGTTAATATGGGTCACCATATTTGAGTTTCAGACATAGTGGTTTAAAATTACACTAGGCATATTTGTAGGCTTGTTCAAAACCCCAAGAGGAGAATGGAGGGGAAGGGATTGCAGTTTGGACCACCCTCAGGGGTTGATTTCTCACTTTCTCTCTATCTCTGTTTCTCTTTGGTGAGGACATATACCTTATGACAAAGCCCATTCCCAATAAAAATTATTTTAAAGTTTATTCTTTTCATGAGTTAAAAAATCAAAGAGAAGGAGAGAGAGATCCATAGACAGAGAAACAGGCACTGCCAGCAGTTTCTCAATAACTTATTTACTCCCAGACTCAGCCAAGCCCCAGATTATGGGTACTTGTATGCCTGGCACACTCAGGTAGGCCTCCAGATGTGAACTCTAAATCTTCCCATGTGGGATAACTTTGCAGTGTGTCATGTTTTATCACTCCACCATCATCCAGCTCATTTGTTATTTTTGTTTTTTTTAAAATGGCCATTCTAACTGGGGTAAAGTGAAACCTCATTGTAGCTTTGACTTATATTTTGTTGGTAATTATTGATATTAAGTATTTTTTCACATACTTGGCCATTATATGTCTCTTTAGAAATATTTATTCATGTCTTTATTTAATTTTATAAACTGGGGTTTTTGTCTTGCTTTGTTTTCTTTTTTTGTGAAGGAATTTTCTGTGGAAACTATTGAGTTTCTTATATACCCTGAATATTAATCCTTTATTAGATGAACAAATTGAAAATACCCTTGCCCTCTCCTACAGGATGTCTCTTCACCCTGTTGATTACTTGCTGTGCAGAATTATTTTATTGGTGTTTGCTATAATCCCAGATGTCTATGCTTTTGTTACCTCTGATTTTCACATCTTCAACAAGTCTATGCTCATAACAATACCTGAGGCAATCTCCCTACTTTTTTCTTCTATATATTTTTTTGAGTCTTACGTTTAAATTCAGTCTGTTTTTTTCTTACATAAGTATTCACTATCTCCAGTACCATTTATTAAAGTACTGTTCCATCTCCAGTGTCTGTCCTTGGCATCATTGTTGAAAATCAATTGACTATAAAAGTAGAGTTATGTGTATTTTTTTCTCTTCTGTTACATTTGGTTGTATCTGTTTTGTTTTTGACATTACCATGCCATTTTTGTTCATATAGCTTTGTAGTGTACTTAAAGGCTGGTGGTGCAATTCCTCTAGCTTTTCTTTGTTTGTTGTGTTTTGTTGTCCACTTAGGGTTAGAATTATTTCCTCCACAACTGCAATGCCAGGCACACAAAGACAAATATTACAAGTGTTGCTTATATTTTTTATTAGGATGGATCTAGTAAAAAAATAATGAGTCACTGACCCAGCAGGTGGTGTAGTGGTTAATGCATTAAAATCCCACAAGGCCAACTGAAGTTTGAGTCCCAGACCGGGCAGCTTGAAAATTATATCAGTCATATGTCACTTTCCCCCCTCTGTGTCTCTGTCTCTCTCTGCAAGTGTACATGCCCTATCACCAAAAGCTAAAAGACCAAAAATAAATAGTGGTCAGGGGATAGGAATAATTTGGGGAAAGTTGGTAAAAGGTACAAAATTACAGGAATGTGTCTAGTATTTCATTGCATAATAGCATGAATATAGTGAACAATAATTTACTGTATATCTTTAAAAAATAAAGCAAATGTTTAAAGGAAATGTTTGCTGAAGGGTGTATGCACTCACTGGAAAGAAACAGAGAGACAAAAAAAATTTTTAAAATTAAAAAAAAAAAGAAACAGCAAGACAGAAAGTGAGAAATCACACTCCAGGAAGCTCTGTCCATGCCACGATGCCTTCTTGTCCATTCTCCTCTCAAGATCTTGGGCATGCATGAACAAATGCCTGATGTGAATTTCAAGCCTCCATGTCTGAGATTTAAACTGAAGTAGACCATTTGGTAGTCCAGGATCCTAACACTACAAAACCTGCTGACCCTAGTAAAACAATTTTGAATATTTCCAACACAATTCACAAATATTTGAAATGATGTATATGCCAATTAACCTGATTTGAGCATTACACATTGTATTTACCTAAAGAACAATCACACTGAAAGCCATAAATATGTATGATGTATATCTATCAGTTATTTAAAAACAATATACCCTGAGAAGATTCTGGAAATATGTTATCTTTAGGGCAGTACTCATAATACAAAGTAGAGCTGCAGACCACATAATATAACCTTTTGACTTTAATAGAGATTAGTAGATCCTCCAGTAGCAAATAGGGTAAAAATCATTATGACTCTATACCTATTTGGTACCAATTGCTTTTTTTCACTCTCTATATTTATTTTTTAATGAGAAAGAGAGAGAGGCACCCTCCAAACAGTCATCTTAACCCAGTGATTAAGCCCTGCAGTCAGGATTATGCATTACCAGGCATGTTCAGGTTGACCTTGGAGGCATTCCCAGAGCCTTCCCATGTGGCTTCCAGAACTGTGCAGCAGTGTGCATAGTTCCTGTGTCTGTGAATCTGGGCCAGATGTCTGTTGCAAATCCTATGAATTCAAGTAATCTTGTCAACTGTACTTAGAAAGTTCTAGCACTTTTAATAGGAATTATTCCAAATTATTTTACTAAGAATTATGTATTTAATCTTAGTATTATTGTTATTGTAATTTGATATGATCATGAGAGAGAGATGAAGGGTGGAAGGTGGAGTGAGAAAGCAAGTTGTCAGGTCTTTCAAGTCTAGGACTCACATGGTTAGCCATGTGGGAGTCCAGCACCTTAACTGCCACCACCTCCAGACCCCCAAAGTTTCAATAAAGTCAGCTTATGTAGTTATATTTCTTAAGCAAAACAGTTTTATGAATACTGCATATTTTTACTTAAATAATAATTCCTCTTTGTTTTTTAAGGTCTTTGCCATAGAGCCTGTGCTCATGGGACAGAGACAGAGACACACTGAGAGAGAAAATGAGAAACCACCCCCAGGGGGATGGTTATAATTTATTCCTTCACCATCCTTCTGTGGAGATTTTGGGGCTCCATGCACACATACACACGACCCACTGGATTTTCAGGTCCAAGACTCAGGATTCAAACCCTAGTGCGCCATGTTGGAGTCCAACACCTTAACCATGATGACTCCTGCTGTTTTACTAACAAATATACCTGAAGGAAAATTGGAAACACATCACACCAAAGCTTTTGGGGTGTAGCAGAAATTTTACATAGAGATACATTTAAACTTTGAACATTTCTTTCTTTCTTTCTTTTTTTGGAGACGTTTTTGCTATAGGGCGCTTATGCTCACCAGAAAGACAGAGAGAGACAGAAAGCAAGAAATCACCCCCCAGGGAGGATGGCCATGCAGCAATCCCTTCTCCTTCATTCTCCTCTTGGGATCTTGGGCATGCATGCACACGCGCCCAGCATGGGTTTAAGCCACCAGGTCTGAGACTTGAACTGCGGTCGACTACATGGGAGTCTAGCAACATAGCCATTATGCCAACTGATGGTCCCCTAAACTTAGAACATTTTTTAAAAAACACGACTCCTCCAGGAACCCCCATGGGATTAAAAAGATGACGGTGGCTGCAGTGGCCCCTGGAAGAGTTAGTGCAGAGGCCAGGGGTGCAAAGCCTGGCAACCAAAACTAAAACCAGGGCTGTTGCACAGTCACCTGAGGTGTCTCCTCCCCCGAGAGCCAGCGCTTAGTGTCAGCTGCTGGGCCCTCTTTCTCTCTCCTATCCTTATCTCTGGCTCCTCATCAGACACCAGCCTAGACCACTGCCCTGGGGAAGAAGAGCGCCCTGGGTGTCTACCACCCCTCAGGAACTGGCATCAGCTCTGGACATGCCAGGGCCTCTGAAAGCAGCTGTGGCACCTTGGCCCTGCGCGCTCACTCCACTCCCCCAGGGACAGGGTCATTGTGTATGGGCCCTGCCCCTGCATGACAAAAGTGGATCCTAGCAGAGTAGCCTAACAGCTCCTAATGGCTGCACTCATGGACTCAGACTAGTATCTACCTTCCAGGAACAGCAGAGTGGACAAAAGTGGTGGAGTCGGGGAGCAGATTTCAGTTCAGGTTTCCAGCAGCAACTCAGGGAGGCCCTACTCAGCTTCTACCTGGGTGGGGTGCCCACACAGTTTTCCTTCAGCACCACCAACAATATTAGGAGCCACATTGGCATTCACAGAAATCAGTGCACAGCAATTCCGCAATGGAAGTGGCAGCACAGAGACCAGCCTGTTATAGGAAATCCCTTGGAGCCATGCCTGGTGATTAACTCCTTACCAGTGCACCTGAGAGTGTTTGGAGAACTTAAGTGTCCTGTGTGATCAAAGTCTGTACCCCCCCCTCCCAGAGGACATCATGTGCATCTTGTGATGTGTTTACCAAAGACAATAATAACCTGCAATGAGGATGTACTAGGTAACCATGCAATGAGGGTGCAGTGTGCCTTGAAGAACTGCAGCAGGGGGATACTACAGCAGGACTGCCTTATCTGT
>NW_006204017.1:0-2895 GCF_000334495.1 Tupaia belangeri chinensis | reverse complement strand
GCATACTCAAGCCAGAAATCAGAGTTTCTGAGATGGGGCAATGGTATGGGCAGTCAAGGAGAAAAAAAAATCCTGTTGAAGGGAGGTCAGTGACCATAGAATCAGAGTATCAAACATAAATATGAACACACATAGAAATTCTGAGAATGCTGAACATCCGTGAATAGTCATCTGCACAGGTAATACTGATAACCATTGTGTTAAGGCACCAAAGTTCATGGATTTTAACAGTTACTTTTTTTAAAGTTCTCTAAAACTGCACAACTAATTTTGTTATTTATTTTCCTTTTTTTAATGTGAAGCCTCTATTTTCCTCAAAGTAATATTTCTACATTAATGTAAATTGAAAGCCACATAATATACTTCTTTTAAATTAATATCTTAAATCTTAAACCAAGAGTCAAGCAGTAAAATATTCCTTGCATAGAAATCATGATGTCAAGTTTTTTCATTTTTTTCCCCAAGAGTGTAAAATAGATTCTATGTAGGAAAGCTGAAATACACTATTTTTTTACATTAAAAGTTTAATATTATCAGAACTAAGGCCAAAAAGTAAATCAAGTTACAGTAATTACATTGAAATTAATGAAATTTACTACTGGAATGCAATTTAATAAATGCATTATTTCCTCTTAAAACTGTTTAATAGTTAATCTGCAATGTATCATTTTCCAGCTCTCCAACTCTTTTTCTTTTTTTTAAGTTTTTTTTTTTCCATAAGGAATGTGCACTTGGCAGAGAGGGACTGTGAGATCACTCCTCAGGGCATATGGCTATCCTTTCTTTTCATTCTCCACCTGGTATTTTTGACATGCACACATTCATACCTGAAGTGAATTTTCAAGCAGCCAGGTCCAGGACTTGAACCATGGCTTGACACGTGGGAGTTCAGCACATTAACCAATTCACTGCATGTTGGCCCAACTATAAAACTTTTTTTGAAAGATACCCTTTCTATAGGGTGCATGCAGTTGCCAGAGCAACAAAGAGAGATAAACAGATAAAAAGAGAAATCGTCCTTCTGGGGGGAAAACTACACTCTATTCCTCCTCTTCATTCTCCTCTTAAGACTGTGGGCACACATGCATTCACAACCACCATGAGTTTCATTCGACATGCTGTGTTCAGGACTCAAATCATAGTTGACCATGTGGAAATCTAGTGCCTAGCCACTATGCCACCTCTTGACCCTGCAACTTTTTAAGAGTATAGATTACCAACTTAAAGTGCTGGAAGCAACAATCCCTTTCTTTTAATGAGTATCTTGTTTGTTCTCTTCATTTAATTGTATTCTGGTTTGTATCTCTAAGTAGTTTCTACACATTTAAGTCAAATGTTTAACACATTTATAAATTTAAATTATAAAAAACGTATAATAAAATATTCTGACATGGAAAAAAATGGGAGACATTAGATCAACATAATTTAACTCATCAAGACACTCCAGAAAGCAGAAACTTCAGCTAGCAAGAACAAAAATATTCAGATTGGAATGGGGAACCAGCAGATGGCATAATAAATTTGTCACTGGACTCCCACATAGTCAACCACGGTTCAAGTCCCTGACTCAGTCCTTTTTTTCTTTTTCTTTTTTTTGGGGGGAGGTGTTTGCTATAGGGTTAATGCACTCTCCAGAAAGACAGAGAGAGACAGAAAGAGAGAGGATGAGAAATCACTCCACAGGGAGGATAGCCACGCCACAATCCCTACTCCTCTATTCTCCTCTTGGGATCTTGGGCATGCACGCACACGCACCAAGCATGAGTTTAAGCCACCAGGTCCAGGACTCAAAACTCAGTCAACTACATGGGAGTTCAGCAACATAACCATTATTCCATCTGCTGGTACAGCCTGACGCAGTGTCTTAAAGCTCAAGTTGGGTTCATGTGTGTTCATACCCAATATCTCTAGAGAAGAATAGAGGAGATGGAATTGCAGCATGGTCATTTTCCCTAAGGAATGATTGCTCACTTTTTATCTCTCTGTCTCTCCTATGAGTACATGTATCCTATAGAAAAAAAATCTATCTAGAAAAAGATTAGAATGGGGACCAGAGATAGTGTAACGGCTACATTGTTGTACTCAGCTGCATTTCGAGCCCCAGACTGTTGGCTTAAAGTCACACAGGGCATGTGTGTGTGCATGCCCAAGATCCCAAAAGGAGAGTGGACAATAAGGGATTGCAGCATGGCCATCCTCCCGGGGTGAGATTTCTCACTTTCTGTCTCTCTGTCTATGTCTTTCTGGTGAATACACAGGCACTATAACAAAAATCTCTAAAAAAAAAAAGATTAGAATGAATATAAATATGAAATACTAAAAAACACACAGAAAGCCAGTGTAACTGCTAGGTAGTTTTTTTTAACAACATCAAGAAAATTACTGAACATTAGATATATCTTCTTTAAAAAGAGAGACAAGATACAAATCAATAAATCAGATATGGAAATAAAGACATTTCTGACTACACAGAAGTAAAAAGCTTTCAGGAACCAGCAGTTAGCATAATGGCTATGTTGCTAGACTCCCATGTAGTCGACTGTGGTTTGCGTCCCAGACCCAGTGGCTTAAACTCACGCCGGGCACGTGTGCGTGTGTGCCCAAGATCCCAAGAGAAGAATGGAGGAGGAGGGATTGCAGCATGGCTATCCCCCCTGGGGGGTGATTTCTCGCTTTCTATCTCTCTGTCTCTCTCTGTCTGTCTGGTGAGTGCACGTACCCTATAGCAAAAACCTCTCCCACCCCTCCCCCCAAAAAGTAAAAAGCTTTCTAGGAGAACACAACAAATAATAATGAATAAAATTTAGCAATTAATCAATACATATAATGTAAAAATGCCCAGTAATCTAAGATACCATTCATATTTGCAGATTTAATACCTGTTTAAGATTGATA
>NW_006204016.1:0-1515 GCF_000334495.1 Tupaia belangeri chinensis | reverse complement strand
TCAACTCTCCTTTGCCTATTCGATTGCCTTTTTTTATTGTTCTCTTCTCTGATTACAATAGCTAAGACTTCCAGTAGTATATTAAAAAGTAGTGGAGAAAGTGGCAGCCTTGCCTAACAGAGGAAAAGCTTTCAGCTTTTCCCCATTCAGTATAATGTTAGCTGTAGGTTTTTCATAGATTGCTTTTATTGTGTTCAGAAATGACCCTTCTATACCAATCTTACTGAGAGTCTTAATCATAAAAGGATGTTGTATTTTATCAAACGCTTTCTCCGCATCAAGTGAGATGATCATATGGTTTTTATCTTTCTTTCTGTTAATGTGGTGTATTACATTTATAGTCTTGCATATATTGAACCACCCTTGCATTCCTGGTATAAATCCTACCTGGTCGTGATGAATAATCTTTGTTATATGTTGTTGGATATGATTTGCGAGTATCTTGTTGAGCATTTTTGCACCTATATTCCTCAATGATATTGGTCTGTAGTTTTCCTTTTTTGCCATATCCTTATCTGTTTTGGGGATGAGGATGATGGAGGCTTCATAAAATGAATTTGGAAGGTTTCCTTCTTTCTGAATCTTTAGAAATAATTTTAGTCTGATAGGGGTTAACTCTTCCTTAAAAGTTTTGTAGAATTCACAAGTGAAGCCCTCTGGACCTGGGCTTTTCTTTTTTGGGAGGTTATTTATTACTGATTCGATCTCCTGGCTTGTTATATGTCTATTAACGTTCTCTATGTCTTCCTGATCCAATCTTGGTAGATTATATGCATCCAGGAATTTGTCCATCTCTTCCAGGTTATCTTGTTTGTTGGTGTAAAGTCGCTCATAGTATCCTCTAATGATATTTTGTATTTCTGCTATGTCTGTGGTAATATTGCCTGTTTCATCACATATTGGATTAATCTGGTTTCTTTCTTTCCTCTTCTTGATCAGTCTAGCCAATGGTGTGTTGATCTTGTTAATCTTTTCAAAGAACCAGCTTTGACTTCCATTTATTTTCTGTATGGTTCATTTATTTTCTATTTCATTTATTTCTGCTCGAACCTTTATTATTTCTTTTTGCCTGGCATTTTGGGGTTTTGTTTGTTGATGTTTTTCCAATTCTCTGAGGCATGGTGATAAGTTATCTACTTGCCATCTTTCCATCCTTTTGTTATGCACACTAATTGCTATGAATTTCCCCCTTATGACTGCTTTTGCTGTGTCCCATAGATTCTAGTCATTTGTGTAGTCATTATCTTTTGTTTCCTCAATGTCATTTCTTATGTATTTTTATATCTGAGTTCCTACTGCAAAACTTAATAATCACTATTAAAATCATGAATTCATTTCAAGGATCTTATATTTCTGCTTTTTATTATAAGCACTGATTTACAGGCATCCCATTTCCAAAATATTCTGAGGGTATTTTAAAAATAATTGATACATTATACATATTTATATGGTTTGATGTGATATTTCAGTACATCAATGCAATATGTAATGATCTATAGAGAGTAACTGATATAT
>NW_006204015.1:0-984 GCF_000334495.1 Tupaia belangeri chinensis | reverse complement strand
GAACGGATTGTGGCATGGCCATCCCCCCTCACCTCAAGGGGACCCAACTTTCTGTCTCTCTGTCTTTCCAGTGAGCACATGCTCTATAGCAAAATAAATAAATAAATAAATAACTTAGAAAAAGAGAGAGAGAGAATACTGAGGAGATTTGCTTTGCCTCAGGAGAGGTGCTCACAGATGCCTGTGTAAAGGCCTGGAGAGGTTAGAGGGCATGAAGAGGGCCCTTGGATCCACTGAAGCTCAGTCCTGAGGAAGTGAGCACAGTTGGTGACCCCCCAGGGGGGATGGCCACGCCGCAATCCCTTCTCCTCCATTCTCCTCTCAAGATCTTGGGCACGCACGCACACGTGCCCAGCGTGAGTTAAAGCACTGGGTCCGGGTCTCAAACCACGGTCGACTACGTGGGAGTCCAGCGACATAGCCATTACACTAACTGCTGGTCCCTAGGCTCTTCTTAAGATTCACTCCTGTCCTGGGGTGGGGGAGAGGTTTGAGCAGCAGGGAAGGTGCCACACAGTGACAGGTGTGGCCACACAATTGCCAAAGCTCAAGTGGCTCATCAGACCACAGAAACGGTTTCATGAGCAAACGCCGCAGAGCCCTGTCTGACAGAGCAAAGCCACGGTCTACAGTTCCCAGGTCGGTGTCTGCAGCCAGGGAGTCAGTTTCCCAAGGTCGGCTTCCTGGCTAAGCAAACTAGAAGGTTCTAAGATTAGTCGGAGTTGCAGTTTCTCAGTAGTTAATATGTAACAACTGCTTTTCCTGAAAATAAAAAAGATATTTTTGTTACTAGTTCTTTCATCATTGCAGTTTGAGTTTTGAAACATTTTCTGCTAGGAATGAGCCCAACACAATGCATTCTAAGGTGAAGTGCAGCCAGTACTGTTGTACCTTGTTTGCACTGAGAAGAAAGGTGGTTGTTTCTTTCCCTCAGGCACTTCTAGTCTGCATTCATTGTAAAAAGAAACTTTTTTTTAGGTTTTT
>NW_006204014.1:0-1404 GCF_000334495.1 Tupaia belangeri chinensis | reverse complement strand
ATCATCTGCTGGCCCTGCTGGAGGTGATTTCACTCTGCTGAAGGTGATTTCTCACTTTTTCTCTCACTGTCTCTGTCTGTCTCTCTTCAGTGAGTACAACTATTCTATGAAAAAAAAAACTACAACAAGAAAGACAAATAAGGAAAACATGTGAAACTTGGACTTGACTAAAATGATAGCTCTGTTGCAATCACAACACAAATCTGCACTCAGTTCTTATCTTCTGTATTGCCCTCTTAAAAATATTTTATTCAACATATTTGGTACCGAAACAATTACATTGCTTATTTATTTGCTTCCTTATTTACAATCAGATTAACCACCAATTATATTATCTTCCAGGCATAGAGTTTGTGTACAAAGTTTTCACTCTTTACAAATCTGAAACACCCACACTTGAGCTAGAGCACACAGTTATCCCCCCAAACAATTGCTCCATGCTGTAGCATTACCACATGGTCAAATTGCAGAGGAAATAGTTTCAGATGATCATTGAGTTCAACAAAAGGACACTGGTGAGAAGTGACATGAGTTGGAGTTTTATCTTCAGAGAAGACCTGAGTCACAAAGTGTTACGTAATGCACACAGAGGAACATTGCTTTGAAAATGCATTGCTAGACGTAGGAAAAGGATACACACATTTGACATCACCTTGCTTGAAGTGAGCCATTACCATCACATATAAAATTGTGTATAAGCATGAACAAACCACAAATAACTGTGTTTTACAAGATCTGTATCCAAATATTGTAGCTGAAGTGCTTAGATCGTGATCTGAGGCAAGAAAATTAGTAAACTTCCCTTACCTTCAATTTTCTTCTTTGTAAAACAGGGACAGTAATACAGGAGCTACCAACATAATATGACGATTAAATCATCAAATTGAAGTGGATTTGTCTGAAGGATAAAATTTAATTTACTGTAAACATATGTCCAACTATGGAGCAATTGTTTTGGAAATTTATCATATGTCATTTTGTTGAGAATGAATAAAAAAATATTTATCCTAGTCTTTGAAATGACTTTTCCCTCAAGTGTTGGTTTAAAACAAAACAAAAAAAACTTTCACTTGTATTTAATAAAAAATGCATGCCATGAGCATGTTTAAGAAAATAAGAAGAAATTAAGAGTAATTTCAAAATTTCTGGCTATTTTTCAATTAGGAAAATAGATTTAGAGATAGGTTATGAGTTGCTTTTTCATCTTTTAGTGAGTATCTTTTGGCTTTTGGTGGACTCCTGGTATAAAAGAAAAAATTGAAAGGTAAAGAAGAGAATGGGGAGGAGGGAAGGATAAAACAAAGGATGAAAGGGAGAGGGAAAGGAAAGAAGACTAACACTGGTTTTCTCACTTCATGGATGTTAACCCTCCAAAAAATCTAGATCTAGATTTCTAGGTTTTTG
>NW_006204013.1:51466-52749 GCF_000334495.1 Tupaia belangeri chinensis | reverse complement strand
ACGGTTGAATAGTATTCCATAGTTATATATGTGTCACTCATTTTCAACCCATTCACCTGTGCTTGTTGGACTAATCTAATTCCGTGTCTTAGCAATGGTGAATGATCACATGAAAAACATGGATGATCAAGGGTCTTTCTGGATGAAAGTGTTCTTATCCTTTGGGTATATACCTAGGAGTGGAATTGCTGGATCACATGGTAGTTGTACACTATTTGTAAGTCTTTGAGGAAACTCCATATTGTTTTCCACGGTGGCTACACAAATTTACATTCCTGTCAAAAGCATAGGAAGGTTCTTTTTTAACAGCAGCCCCTTTCAGGGTAGCCTTACCAGCACTTATCATTCTGACTGGGGTTAGGTGATATCTCATTGTGATTTTGATTTGTATCTCCCTTATGGTAAGGGCTGCTAAGCATTTTTGCTTATGCTATTAGAATGTTAGCATATCTTCCTTGGAATTGTCTGTTCAACTAATTTGCCCATCTTTTAATTGAATTGGTTATTTTTGCAGGCAAGCTGCTTGAGTTTCTTGTATATTTTGGTTATCAGTCCCTTATCTGAGGGAGAGCTTGAAAATATATTCTCCCATTCCAAGGGGTGTCTCTTTATTCTACTGTTTCCCTTGTTGTGTAGAAACTTTTTAACCTGATGCAAGGTCATCATCTATTTTCAGGATCATTGCCTGTGCTCTGGGGGTATTATTTAGAAAGTTATTTGCCAAGGTTGGCAGGGTGTTATGGTGGATAAAGCGCTGGATTCCCACATGGCTCATCATGGCTCAAGTTCTGGACCTGGTGACTTGCTTTCTCACTTTGCCTACCTCTCTCACCTTCTGGTCGAATTACATAATAATAATAATAAGAAGAAGAATTAAATAAATCAATCATTCATTAAAAAGAAGTTATATGCCTACTATGGTTTTCAGTGGGTTGACCTTGGATTTCCCACCAGAACTTTTATAATTTGAGGGCTTATGCTTAAATCTTTGATATTTTTGAGTTGATATTTGTTATTGTTGAGAGATAAGGGTCCAGTTTTATTTTTCTGTGGATAAATATCCAGTTTTTCCTGCGACATTTCCCGAAGAGATTTTCTTTTCCTCTTTGGATTGTCTTGTGCACTTTTCAAAAATCAGTTTCCTGGGGAACCAACAGTTAGTGTAATGCCTATGTCGCTGGACTCTCACGTAGTGGACCACGGTTCACGTCCTGGACCCAGTGGCTTAAAACTCATGCTGGGTGTGTGTGCGTGTGTGCCCAAGATCCCGAGAGGAGAATGGA
>NW_006204013.1:45058-49627 GCF_000334495.1 Tupaia belangeri chinensis | reverse complement strand
TAGAGTATATGTGCCACAGTTTTTTAATTCATTCATCTGTTTGTGGGCATTTGGGTTGGTTCCATGTCTTAGCAATTGTGATTAGTGTCACAATAAACATCAATGTGCAAGCGCTTTTCTGATTAAGATTTCATCTGTCCTTTGGGTAGATACAAATGAGTGAGATTACTGGATCATATGGTAGTTCTATTTGTAGTTTTTTAAAGAGGTTTTTGCTATAGGGCATGTGCGCTTGCCAGACAGAGAGAGACAGAGAGACAGAAAGCGAGAAATCACCCCCCAGCAGGGATGATCACGCCGCAATCCCCTCTCCTCCATTCTCCTCTTGGGATCCTGGGCATGCACGCACACGTGCCCGGCATGAGTTTTAAGTCACTGGGTCTGGGACGTGAACCATGGTCAACTGCAGGGAGTCCAGCAACATCACCATTACGCTAACTACTGGTCCCTCTATTTGTAGATTTTTGAGGAATCTCCAAATGGTTCTCCACAGTGGCTGGACTAATTTACATTCCCACCAGCAGTGTAAGAGAGTTCCCCTTTCACCACACCTGCACCAGCACTTATAATTTTTGTTATGTTTTGTTTTTGTTCTTTGGGTTTTTTTAAATCTTACTCATTCTGACTGGGGTTAGGTGGTATCTCATTGTTTTGATCTGCATTTCCCTTACAATGAGGGATGATGAGCATTTTTTCATACACCTTTTGGCTATTTGTATGTCATCCTTTGAGAGTGGTTCTTTCAACTCATTCTCCCATCTTTTTTTTTAAAGAATTATTTTACTTAACTTTATTTATTATTATCATTATTATTTTCCAGTTTGATCAGAGAGAGAAAGAGAAGAAGTGAGAAAGCAAGCCACCAGGTCCAAGACTTGAACCGTTGTTGGCCATGTGGGAGTCCAGCGCCTTTAACCACCATGCCACTTGCCAGCCCCATCATTCTCCGATCTTTTAATAGGGTTGATCATCTTTTTTCAGAGCAGCTGCTTGAGATCCTTGTGCATTCTAGTTATCAGTCCCTTACTTGATGATAGTTTTCAAAAATATTTTCTCATTCTTAGATCTGTTGATTGACACTAATTACTGTGTCTTTTGTCATGCAGAAACTTCTTAGTCTGACGTAATCTCACTTGTCTATTTTGGGGATTATCAATGGTGCATTGGGGTCTTATTTAAGAAGTCTTTGCCTACCCCAATGTCTCCCAGAGTTTCTTCACGGTTTTCCAGGAGCAGTTTTATAGTATATGTTCTTAGGTTTAGATCTTTGATTCACCTTGAGGTGACTTTTGTCAAAGGTGAGAGGTAGGTGTTCAGATTCAGCTTTCTGCAGGTGGAAATACAGTTTTTCCAGCACCATTTACTGAATAGGATTTCCTTTTCCCACTGGATTTACTGGTATTCCTTGTCAAAACTCAGTTGACTGTATGTTTGGTAATTTATTTCTGGGGACTCTATTCTGTTCCATTGGTCCACCTGTCTGTTTCTGTGCCAGTACCATGCTGTTTTTATTACCACAGCTTTGTAGTATATTTTTGGATCAGGGAATGAGATACCACCCACTCCACTCTTCTTGTGCAGAATTGCTTTGACAATACTGGGTCATTTATGATTCCAGACAAATTGTATTGTGTCTGGTATTTTGATTGGGATTGCATTAAATAGGTAGATTAATTTGGGTAGAATTGCCATTTTGATTATATTAATTCTTCCAACACAGGAACATGGAATGCACTTCTATTTTTTGTTTCATTTACAATTTCTGTTTTTAGCATCTCATAGTTTTCCTTGTGGAGGTCTTTAACTTCTTTGATTAGATTTATTCCTAAGTATCTTATACTTTTTGTGGCTATAGTAAATGGAATTACCTATTTCAGTTCTATCTCAGTCTTCCTGTTGTATGTATATAGAAATGCTATAGATTTCTATATGTTGATTTTGTATCCTGCAACTTTACTGTATTCATGTATTACTTCCAGGAATTTTTTCATGGAAACCATTTGGTCTTCTACATATTCAATCATGTCATCTGCAAATAGATTTTCACCTCTTCTTTTCCTATTTGAATGCCTTTTATTTTTTCCTGTTTTCTGATTGTTTTGGTGAAGACTTCCAGTACTACATTGAAAAGGAATGGGGAAAGTGTGCTTCCTTGTCTTGTGCCCATTTTTAGCAGAAAAGCTTTCAACTTCTCTATTCAGGATGATGTTCACTATGGTTTTTCATAGATAACTTTTATTGTGTTAAAAAATGATGCTTCTATACTTATATTGCTGAGAATCTTGATCATGAATGGATGTTGTATTTTAAATGCTTTTTCTGCATCAAATGAAATGATCATATGTTTTTATCTTTTTTCCTGTTAACATGGTGTACTATAGTTATGGTTTTGCATATGTTTAATCAACCTTCCATTCTTGGAATAAAGCCTACCTGATCATGATGTATAATGTTTTTTTGTAAGTTGTTGGATATGATTCTCTTTTTGAGAATCTCTGTGTCTATATTCTTTGGAGATATTGGTCTATAGTTTTCCTTCCTTGTACCGTCCTTATCTGTTTTAAGGATAAGAGTTATAGAGGCCTCATAGAACAAGTTAGGGAGAGATTCACCCTTTTGGATCTTTAGAAATAATTTGGGCAGAATAGGGGTTAATTCTTTGAAAGTTTTGTAGAATTCAGAGGTGAAACCATCAGGGCCAAGGCTTTTCCTTATTGGGAGGTTATTTATTACTGATGCAATCTCCTGGCTAGTTATGGGCCTATTCAGACTTTCTATATCCTTCTGGCTCAATCTTGGTATATTATATGTGTCCAGGAATTTGTCCATATCATCCAGATTGTATTCTTTCTTGGCATATAGATGTTCATAGTATCCTCTAATGATGTTTTGTGTTTCTACTACATCTGTTGTTATACTGCCTGCTTCATTGCAGATTTGATTCACCTGGTTCCTTTCTCTCTTCTTCTTAATATGTCTCACTAGCGGTGTATCAATTTTGTTTATCTTTTCAAAGAACCAGCTTTTACTTTTTTATTTTTTGTATAGTTAATTTTTTATTTTACTTATTTCTGCTCCTATCTTTATTATTTTCTTTCTCCTGGAGTTTTTTTTTTCTTTTTTTTTTCTCTTGGTTTTCTAGTTTTCTGAGACATGATGTTAGGTGATCGATTTTCCTTCCTTTCGTCTTCTTCTTGTGTGCACTAATTGCTATGAACTTCCCTCTTGTGACTGCTTTAGCAGTATCCCAAAGAGTATGAAAACTCATGTCCTGATTGCCATTGATTTTCATAAATCTTGTGATTTCAGTCTCTGTTTCTTCAGTAATTGTGACATCATTAAATAGCAGGTTATTTAGTTTCCATATATTTCAGTATTTTTGAGGATTCCTCTTGAAATTAAGATCAAGTTTAATTCCATCATGGTCAGAGAAGATTCTGGGTACAGTTTCTATGCCCTTAAATCTGTAGAGGCTTGCCTTGTACCCTATCATGTGGCCAATGTTTTATTCTCACCCATGTGTGGGTGGGAAAAAGTTTACCTCACGGTTTTTTGGGTGGAAAGTTCTATACATATCTTTTAAGTCCATAAAAGGCAATCAAGACAATGACCAAAATAAACATCGGGATAAGTCCAGTAATGTCGATAGTAATACTAAATGTTAATGGATTAAATTCTCCAATGAAGAGACAAATACTGGCTGAATGGAATTAAAAAACAGAAACCCTCTATCTGTTGCTCATGGGAAACCCTTCTCCTGGATAAAGACATACATAGTCTAAAAGTGAAAGGTTGGAAAAAGGTTTTACATGCAAATAGAAACCAAAAAGAGGTGGAGTTGCAATAATAATTTCTGAAAAAATAGCTTTTAAAACAAAAACTTTTAGAAAAGACAAAGAAAGGTCCTATATTTTAGTAAAAAGGTCAATTGATCAAGAAGATACAATGCTTATAAATATCTATACACCTAACACAGGAGCACCCAAGTATGTAAAGGAAAGCCATTAGATCTAAAAGGAGAGATAGACTTCAGCACACTAATTATTGGAGATCTCAACACCCCACTATTCCTTCTGTATAGATCATCAAGATAAAAAATAGGTAAAGATATTTTGCTTTTTTCCCTCTTGATTCCTTCCCTTTCACCCTCTACCATTTCCCACCTTCCTCCCACACTGCTTCTAGCATCTACAGAAGCTTTCCATGCTTTTTATTCTCTCATTTCATTGATTCACAGAAGATATTAATATAAATACCTTCAATAGCAAGAGCAGTTGATATAAACATATCTATGAGTGCATGTCTGACTTTAGGCATAAAATTCAGAGAGTAGAATAAACATACTATAAAGTAGCACTTATCTGAGGCTATATAGCTTACTGCAGTCATTAAGTGGGTATACTTTTTTTTAATAATTTATTTTTTTTGTATATACATTCAATCACATTGTTTAGCTTACAATGTGAGCATTTCAATATGTGAACATTTCTCCCCAGTCCCGTTGATCAAAATATCTTCAACCAATAACACCACACTTCCCCATCCCGTCAATGTTCTACCTCTGTATCC
>NW_006204013.1:40958-44931 GCF_000334495.1 Tupaia belangeri chinensis | reverse complement strand
ATGTGCAAGCACTTTTCCAATGAAGAATTCTTCTGTCCTTTGGGTAGATACCAAGGAATGGGATTGCTGGATCATATGGTAGATCTATTTGTAGATTTTTGAGGAATCTCCAAATTATTCTCCACAGTGGCTGGACCAATTTACATTCCCACCAGCAGTGTAAAAGAGTTCCCCTTTCAAAAAAAAAGGGAAGGAGGATCAGCAGTTAGTGTAATGACTATGTCGCTGGACTCCCACATAGTCGACTGTGGTTCGCGTCCCGTACCCGGTGGCTTAAAACTCACGCCAGGCACGTGTGTGTGCATGCCCAAGATCCCGAGAGGAGAATGGAGGAGAAGGGATTGCAGCGTGACCATCCCCCCTGGGGAGTGATTTCTCGCTTTCTGTCTCTATGTCTCTCTCTGTCTGTCTGGCGAGCGCACGTGCCCTGTAGCGAAAACCTCTCCAAAAAAAAAAAAAAAAAAGAGTTCCCCTTTCACCACACCCCCTCCAACACTTATCATTTTTTGTTTTAATCTTAGACATTTTGACTGGGCTAGGTGGTACTTCATTGTTGTTTTTATCTGTATTTCCCTTACAATGAGGGATGTTGAACGTTTTTTCATATGCCTTTTGGCTATTCGTACGTCATCTTTAGAGAGTGTTTTCATGGAAGCCAATGGCAATGAAGACATGAGTTTCCATAATCTTTGGGATACTGCTAAAGTAGTCATAAGAGGGAAACTCACCTGCCAGGCAGAACTGTAAATGGTACCAGGCAATATTTCCAAGAACTTTTGTTGGCATTTTTTTTGGAATCTGCCTTAGTTCCTTAGTTTTATGGTTATATCTTCAGATATGACATTGCTGTTAGAGCCCTGGAAATAAACAGTATTTCCAATTTCTGATGCAGGGAAATTGATATTATTGAATTTATGCAGATAATCATTCTGCCACAGAATAATGCTCACAGAAGGACCAGCAGATGCATAATGGTTACATCACTGGACTCCCATGTAGTTGATTGCCATTTGAGTTCTGGTACTGGTAACTTAAAACTCACACTAGGCATGTGTGCATATATGCTCGAAATTTTGAGAGGAGAATGGAGGAGAAGGGACTGTGGCATAGTCATCCCACTTGGGGGGAGATATCTGACTTTTTGTCTTTCTGGCGAATGCATGCTCCTTATAGCAAAATAAATAAATAAATAAATAACCAGATACTTTCTAATCCCAGATGGGTCAGGAAGTGAGTAAAGTTTATGTTTCAATTAAAAAAATAATATTAATAACCAATTGCTGAACCTATCAACAGTCCAAAAGAAGACAAAAATTCTTAAATCTAAAAATAAAGCTTAGAAGAGAATCCATAATGTTTAAGTAAAAGGTCATAAAATTCTATTTTACCAGTTCCATCTCATGTAATTAATCTCTTTCATTGAATTTAAAGTATGACTGTGATCCGATCTTTCCATTTAAATTCTGAAAGCTAACATTCAATGTTATTTTTGACATTTCCAGACATGTCCCTATCATTAAGTTGGCTATTTTCTTGTTTGTTTTTATTCTCTTATTTCTGTGTGTCTGTCTTTAGTTTTCCTACTGTAGAACTCCCTTCAGAACTTCTCGAAGTCTGTTGTTGGTAAATTCTTCCAGGTTTTATTTATTTTTCACTTTTTTTTCATCTTCCTATGTGAAGGATAATCTAGCTGGGTATACTCTTCTTAGCTGAAATTGTTTTTCATTTAATTCTTTGAACATATTTTTCCATTCTTTCCTTGCTGGCATTGTTTTCAAGGAGATACTGATGTTAGCCTGATGGGATATCATTTATAAGTCGCTTGCCAATTTTAGTATCTTGTCTTTGGTGTTTTGGCACATCTGACTGTGATGTGCCTTGAAGGTCTTCTTGGGTTTATTGTATTTAGCGCCCGCGGCCGCAGCAGGTGCGTCGGGACACCCCAGGCATCCTCCCTCGCCCCTGGCCCAGAGCTCAGCGCGCGGCCGTGCTCCGCATCCCTTCGCCGCCCTCACCGCCTCCTCTCCTGGGCTTCGGACCCCCGGCCTCGCCCCTGAAACATGTTCCTCATTGGCCAGCTCGAGTGGATGAAGTTCCTGATGGAGCTATAAAGCCACCCACAAACAAACTACCCATTTTCTTCTTTGGAACTCATGAGACTGCTTTTTTAGGACCAAAGGATATATTTCCTTACTCAGAAAATAAGGAAAAATATGGCAAACCAAATAAACGAAAAGGTTTTAATGAAGGTTTATGGGAGATAGATAACAATCCAAAAGTGAATTTTCAAGTCAACAGGCATCAACTAAACAGTCAAACACTTCATCTGATGTTGAAATGGAAGAAAAAGAAACTAGTGCTTCAAAGGAAGATACTGATCATGAAGAAAAAACAAGCAATGAAGATGTGACTAAGGCAATTGACATAACCATTCCCAAAGCTGCCAGAAGAGGGAGGAAGAGAAAGGCAGAAAAACAAGTAGAAATCGAGGAGGCAGGAGTAGTGACAACAGCAACAGCATCTGTTAATCTAAAAGTGAGTCCTAAAAGAGGACGCCCTGCAGCTACAGAAGTCAAGATTCCAGAGCCAAGAGGCAGACCCAAAATGGTAAAGCAGCCCTGTCCTTCAGAGACTGACATGGTTACTGAAGAAGACAAAATTAAGAAAAAGGGGCAAGAGGAAAAACAACCTAAAAAGCAGCTTAAAAAGGATGAAGAGGGCCAGAAGGAAGAAGATAAACCAAGAAAAGAGCCGGACAAAAAAGAAGGGAAGAAAGAAGTTGAATCTAAAAGGAAAAATTTAGCTAAAACGGGGGTTACATCAACCTCTGATTCTGAAGAAGAAGGAGATGATCAAGAGGGTGAAAAGAAGAGAAAAGGTGAAAGAAACTTTCAGATTGCTCACAGAAGGAATATGCTGAAAAGCCAACATGAGAAAAAAGCAGCAGATTGAAAATACAAGCAAGAGGAACAAATGGAAACTGAGCACCAAACAACATGTAACCTATAGTAATAAAAAATATATCTCATTTTGGGCTCAAAGCATTAATCCAGTTACTGAAAAGAGAATACAAGTGGAGCAAACAAGAGATGAAGATCTTGAGACAGACTCATTGGACTGAATTTCCCCCTTCCCCCCTTGATGGAAGAATGTTCCAGATTCTACATCGAGGACTTCATTATTAATGGCATTATTACTGTGTTATGATAGTTAACAAATTTCATGTAAGGTACACACTACATATTAAGGTCGGCCATCATTCCTGTTAAGTTTTTTACCAAGCTTAAGATGAAGCTTTGTGTTTGAAAATTATAATAAGCTCAGATGAAGATGGTGGTTGTACATTATTTCATTAGAAAATATAAAAATTCATTTTGTTTTGAAGCTAGGTATTAAACTGGAATAGCTATTACACCCCTGAGAATGGGGCAGTTGTGCCCTTCCCTTGACATTCCTTTGTTGTTCAATTCTTTAGAATCTGTTTTTTTTTTTAATCCCGAGAGATTAAATAGTAGACTTGTTAAGAAAAAAAAAATGAAACTGTAACCAAAATTTTAAAATAAAGTTTAAAAAAAAAGTTACTGTGAAAAATAATGTAAGAGTTTAAGAATGGCTGTTTAAATAAATTACTATATCCTAAAGAAAGAAACTTTCTTTCACTAAAATGTACATTATAGAAAAACTCTTGGTCAGTATTAAGTATATTCTTATTAATACAGACATTCTATATTAGTGTTTTCTCTAGAACAGCTTTTGCATCTATATGACTAAGCCCCAGAGTAAGTATGCATCCTGCAACCTAGTATTTTTGGATGACCATAAAGGAAAACATGTACATCATGAATATTGATGGCAGTACAATTTTCCAGTAATGTTTTTCAGTAACAAATCTCTCTGTATCCAAGCTGGATACAGGTACATGTTTTTATTTTTATTTTTCTTCCTTTTTTTTTTTTTTTTTTTTTTTTTTTTA
>NW_006204013.1:23865-35090 GCF_000334495.1 Tupaia belangeri chinensis | reverse complement strand
TAGCATGGCTTGCTTCACTCAACAGTAAGTCTTCCATATTCATCCACTTCCTTTCAAAAGTCAGGGTTTTGTTGTTTTTTATGGATGAATAATATTCCATTGAGTATATGTGCCACCACACTGCATGTTTTAAAAGAAGCATGGGGCCAGGACTCAAACCATGGCTGACTATGTACAATCTGGTACCCAAAGCACAGAACTTAAGGACTGCAGTATGTGTTGGTCCATCAGTTGATTTTTTAAAAATATATGAATTAGTATTTGTTTAAGATAACTGTAAAAAACAAACAAACAAACAAACAAAAACCTTTTCTCCTCTGATTTTGTCTTGCATCTTTATCTATACTACCTGTATGGCTCTCTTTCCTATCTTTATATTCCATTCCATTGATCTATTTGTCAGTCTTCCTGGAAAACAACAGTATCTGAATTGCTCTATTTATGAGTTTAAATAGAACACTTAGAACTCTGGTGAGAGAGTGTTCCATTAGATTCTCTGGTTTAAATTTTGTAATGTACACTTTATGCCTTAACATTTACGAAGCAACACTGGTAAAGTAATCTATATCCTGTGCTTTGAGATGTGTGGTGAATAAGTTTACACTTCTACCTTAAATGCTTATTATTTTTTCAGCATTTGAGTGATATTTTGCATTGTCAAAAATTTTAAATGACAAGTTCAAACTGCAAAAATATAGTCAACTTAAAGCTGATATTAAGTACCCCAGTGGTGAATAAAGATTCCTGGTTATTAAGGTAAATTAGCAAGAAATATAAAAAAAGATTTTAAAATAAAGACAAATGTTAATTTACTCTTGGTTTATTACAAATAAAACAAACAAAATTAGGCATCAGATAGCTCTCAATAGCATACTGCACTGAATCTATTTAATTTATTCCAAATAAGTCCTCTACATAGCTGTAAAAATTCATATACAATATATACATTTAGAGAGATAGTGAGAGACAGAGAGACAGAAATGTTGGCAGAAAAATAACCAACTGTAAAAATTAATAATTAATAATGGGGGTTGGCAAGTGGCATAGTGGTTAAAGGCGCTGGACTCCCACATGCCTGACCACAGTTCAAGTCTCGGACCTGGTGGCTTGCTTTCTCATTTCCTCTCTCTCTCTATTCTCTCTCTGATCAAACTGAAAAATAATAATGATAATAATAAATAAAGTTAAATAATTATTTTTTAAATTAATAATTAATAATGTGGTTTATTTCTAAGCCAAATATGAGTGGCCTAGGTCCAGAGAAAAGACTTACATGCCTTTCTTGGGGTGATCTTGTACAGCAGTTCCTTTTATTTGTTTTCGAGATTGACAGACAAAATTTAGTGAAGAGATTTTCCATTGGTCTGGACCAAAAAGGCGGAATACGTAGAAGCGGGGGCTTGTAGGTTATAGATGGGTTCCACAATTCCTAGGCTGGTGATTGGAAGGGAAGATTTGTGCCCTGGAAAGAGATTTATAAAGAAATGCTTAATCTACATCTCAAGAAAAGGGAATTTCTGGGCCTTGGGAAGAGGTTAGCAAAATAATATACTGTAATCAGTTGAATATACATCTCAAAGATAATATGCCAGGGACAGGATTTAGGAAGAATCCTGTTAAATGGGGAAAAAATGGTCTGTTAATGTTTGTGGGTATGACTCCTCCTAGGCTCTCTTCAGAGGACTTTGGAAAAATATGAAGAAGCAATCAGACTTTTGTCCACAGTAAGAATAAGAAGATGCCTGCACTCCACAAAGAGAGAGATGGAAAGGAGTGAGTCCCCCATGGAGAACGGTCATGCAGCAATATTTTCCCCACCATCTCTTATTACTTTTGGGTTTTCGAGCATGCACACAAATACACACACACAGTGTATCTGTCAAGTTACCGAGTCTGGAACTCAAACGTGGTTGGCCATGTGGAATCTGGTTGCATTGTACAACAGTCCACGAATCTACACCACTACTAGTCTTTCAAAAGGAAAAACATTAAGTGTAAATTAAAAATTATAAAGAACAATTAAGTACAAAGAGGGATTTACGTTTTAATAATTGACAAAAATGGCCATAACCAATATGCACACACGCCCGGCGTGAGTTTAAGCCACCAGGTCTGGGACTCGAACCGCGGTCGACTACTGGGGAGTCCAGCGACATAGCCATTACGCTAACTGCTGGTTCCCAAGGGAAGATATATTTTTAAGGAAAAAGTATATAATTTTTTTAGTTTTTTTTTCTATAGGGCAGATGGGATCACTGGAGAGAGGGAGAGAGAGAGAGAGAGAGAGAAAGTGAGAAATCATCTCCCAGGTGAGATGGCCTTGCTATAATCCCTTCTCCTCCATTCTCCTTTCAGGATTTGGGGCATGCATGCACACACCCCTGCTGTGAATTTCAAGGCTCCAGGTCCAAATCTCAAGCCACAGTCAATCACATGGGAATCCGATGCCTTAACCACTAAGCAACCTGCTGGCCCCTCAAGGAAAGTGTATCATAACCACACTTTGTTCTTAAGAATTGATATTGTAGTGTGAAAAAGTATAGAAAAAGGGACTTAAAAGAACCAGTAACAGTTACGTTGCTGGACTCTAACATGGCCAACCATGTTTCGAGTCCTAGACATGGAGATTTGAAACTCAAAGGTGAATGTGTGTGCATACCTAAAATCCTGAAAAGTGAATGGAGGAGAAGGGATTATGCTATGGCCATCTCCCTAAGGGTTGATTTTTCATTTTCTGTCTCTCTGTCTCTCTGGCAAGGGCACACCCCCTATAGCAAAATATCTCCAAAAATAAAACCTGAAAATGCATGAAATGAATATATTTTAGAGGCTAATTCTGCCAAATGGTTCAAAAACTGCTTAGCCCAGTGTTATTAAATATTCTAGAGCATAAAGAAAATAAAGAATGCTCACATCATGATTTCTGGACTTACACAGAAACAAAATGACATTTGAGATACACCTCATTGTAAAGGGGTTTATGTAGTAAATGTAAACATGATGAATAGAGCCAACATTTGAGTACTGTGATTTGTTTGTTTGTTTGTTTTGGCAATAGAGCACGTGCACATGCCAGAGAGGAACAGAGACAGAGAGAGAAGAAAAGTGAAAAATCATCTCCAAGGGGAAGTGGCCATTTCACAATCCCTTCTCCTCCATTCTCCTCTTGTAATGTTTTTGGACACAGATGTACAAATGCTGGGTGTGTTTTTCAGGCCTCTGGATTTGGAACTCAAGCCATGGAGTCAGTCATGTGGGATTCAATGAATTTAATACAAGGCCACACCTACTGACCTGAGTACTGCATATTTAAATATTGCTAAGAGATAATATTACTAATGATCTTGTCACAGAAAATGTTTAATACTTGAGATGATATATATGTTAACTTTCTCTGCATTATATTTATAAATCCTTAAACTGCTTTGTAATTTAAAAATATGTATAGCTATAATTTACCTATATATATTTTTAAATGCACAGATAGTAGTAGATATTCGTACATCTTATTCACATCCATAGAAAACAATAGTTTTATAGATTTATATTTTCTGTACATTAAGGATCCTCCCTTAAAACCTACTCTATTCAGGTGACTGCATCATCATCCAGCTAAATGAGACCTTATCCCACTCACAATGTCCTTCAAATCTCTTTCGTTATTTGAACAAAATTTATTTAAATGGAGGGAAAAAGCCACTTCAAAATTTTTCAAAGCCTCAGGACCCTCATTCACACCCGTTTCATATAACAGTGCAGGAAAATATCTGAATGGCAGACAAAGTGTAGCTTTTTGTGCCCTTTGACTTGGTTGAGTGTTTACTGTGAATCTCATGACTGGACCACCTTTCATAATGCTGTTTCCCTTGTTTAGGTTGCTCTGGAGGAACTACCAACATGTATTGGCATTTCTCTTTGCCATTGAGGAGATCAATAAGAATCTCCATTTGCTTCCCAACCTTTCCTTCGGTTATAATCTCTACAATGCACTTCCCGGCCACCTAAGGACCTTAGAGAATGCCCTGTTTTTGCTCTCTGGAGGGAATCAATCTTTGCCTAACTACAACTGCCAGATCCAGAACCAATCTGTAGCTATCATTGCAGGAAATATTCCAACATTTTCAGCTCAAATTGGGACCCTTTTGGACCTCTACAAAATGCCACAGGTAATTAGATATGAATTTTGTGGAATGATGTTTGAGTCTCTCCTAATGCAATTCTCACATCAGAACAAAAATACTATAGGAGCTGGATTTACATACCCATTGAGGATTATAAACAGATCACAAGGAATTCTGGGGGTCATGAGATTATTCACGCTGCATAGTATAGGAACAATATGAGCAGTGGAATCTTGAGGCTCTGCCCAGATTCTTGTCCATGGCCAACACCTACTGCTGGGAACATTGCCAAAAATTCAATGATTTCTTCCTTCTAGTAAATGTACACAGCATAAGGATCTACTCCACTAAGAAGAGGACATTATCAGAAGCAGTCAGAGGACAACAATTAGATAAAATACCTTTGAATCTGATATTCATTGGGAACAAACATGAAAGAACATTCCGGCTCTTGAGATCCTCCAAGTTGGCTATGTCTCAGTCATATTAGACACACCTTGCAAGCTTCCTTGGCCCTTCCTCACATCCATGCAGGTAGATTTTTAAAAGCACTTTCATTTACTATCAAAAAACCTCTCCACCTGAAAGATTCTTTCCAGGGAAATTAAAAGAAGCAGCATTCAAAAGACATTATTGGTAAACATAGGTGGCATTAGATTGTAAAAATTATGTTCTGAAAAATTATGTATGTATTTTAATATATGTGAATGATTTCGCTTCAGTCAAAACTAGAGCAGAGTTTGTTTTCATTAATACTCTGTATAGGTGAGTGTTAGCATTCAGAAAAACTACCACAAGGAAAGATTTGCAGATTAGAACTTCAATTGTCACCGAAGATCCTCTGTTAAGAAATTAAGTGTGTGTGTATATATATATATGTCTGTGTGTGTATATGTGTATATAATAATATATTATAATTATAATAATATATGTATACATATATTAAATTTTACATTTATCAGTAAACATCTATTTTTTGAGAGCTTTTTGCTATAGGGTGCATATCACACACACACACGGGAGATGGCCACCCCACAATCCCATCTCCTCTGTTCTCCTCTTAGGATCTTTGGCATGCACATACACGTGTCTGGTGTGAGTTTAAGTCACCAAGTCTGGGACTTGAACTGCTGTCGGATACATGAGAGTCCAGTGTCATAGCCATTATGTCATCTGCTGGTCCCAACACTATACATCTTTTAAATATACAATACGGTTTGTCCCCAGCACAAATGGTCAAAACAAAGACATGATCATATACATTATCTTCAGCAATAAATTTTCATTTTTGTGTAAAATGTATTTTTTCCCTATTCTCCTCCCTCCCTTCCCCCATACCCATCCCGATTACCCCTATCCTTACTATCTCTAATATCTACAGTTGTTCCCTCTGCTATTATACCTTTCAATCTTTCAGTTTCTGCTATTGAGCGGGGACATACAATCTTTCATAGCCTGACTTGCTTCGCTTAGCATTAAGTCTTTCATATCCTTCCACTTTGTATCAAATGACACAGTGTCATTGTTTTTATGACTGAGTATTCCATAGAGTACATATGTCACTTGTTTTTAATCTACTTTTTTGGACATTCGGGTTGATTCCATGTCCTAAAAATTGTAAATAATGCCATAATAAACATGTGCCAGTGTTTTTTTCCCTAATGGCTTTCCCATCCTTTGGGTTAATGCCTAAGAGCTGAATTTCTGGGTCATATCGTAGTTCTAGTTATAGGGTTCTGAGGAATCTCCGTATCATTCTCCACAGTGGAAGAACTAAATTAATTTAACAATGTAGGTTAGTTCTCTTTCCAACACAACCTTGTTGGCATTTATCATTCTTTATTTTTCAAATTCTAGTCAACATTCTGATGAGTTAAGTGGTATCTCATTGTGGTTTTGATTTGAATTTTTGTTATGATAAGAGATGTTGGGCATGTTTTCATATGCTTTTTGGCCATTTGTATGTTTTCCTTGGAGAGTTATCTGTTCAGCTCATTTTTCCCATCCTTTAATTACATTGATTATTTTTTTGCAGGTAAGCTGCTTGAGTTGCCTGTATACTGGTTATCAGTCTCTTATTTGAGGTATAGTTTGCAAATATATTCTCACACTCTGAGAATTGTCTGTCACCTCTAATTATTGTTACTTTCGCTGTGCAAAAGTTTTTTAGTCTAATGTAGTCCTACTAGTCTAATTTTAGGACTCTTGCATATGCTTTGATGGTCTTCTTTAAGAAGTTCTTGCCTTATTCAGAGTTTCCAAGAGTTTTCTCTGTTTTGCATCAGTATTTTTATAGTTTGAGGACTTATGCTTAGGTGCTCAATCCATTTTTAGTTGATTGTTACTGGTGAGAGATAAGAGGCCAGGTTTATTCTGAAAAGGAAATCAAGTTCTCCCAGCACCATTTGCTGAAGAGATTTTCTTTTTCCCACTGGATTGTCTTGTGCCCTTTGTCAAGATTCAGTTGATTGTATGTCTTAGGGTTTATTTTGGGTTTCTCAATTCTGTTCCATTGGTCTACCTGCCTGTTTTCATGCCAATACCATGCGGGTTTACTCCCAGCACCATTTGCTGAAGAGATTTTCTTTTTCCCACTGGATTGTCTTGTGCCCTTTGTCAAGATTCAGTTGATTGTATGTCTTAGGGTTTATTTTGGGTTTCTCAATTCTGTTCCATTGGTCTACCTGCCTGTTTTTATGCCAATACCATGCTGGTTTGTTTATCACAGATTTGTAATGTGTTTTGAGGTCAGTAAGTGAGATGGTTCCTATATTATTCCCTTTGCAATGTATTTCCTGGTAATATGAGGCCTTTTTTGATTTTAGACGAATTGCTTTAATGTGCTTTTTTTATTTCTGAGGAATGTCTCTAGGATCAGAATTGCATTGAATTTGTAGATTAATTTGTGTAGAATTGATATCCTCATTATATTAATTCTTCCAATCCTGGATCATAGGCTGTTTTCCCAGTTTTTTGTATCATTTTAAATTTCATTTAAAAATATTTCATAGTTTTCCATGTAGAGGGCTTTGGCTTCTTTGGCCAGGTTTATTACTTGATATCTTACTGATTTTGTGACTATTATAGATGGGATTCATTTCATCAAACCTATCTAAGTTTGTCCATTGTTGGAGTATAAAAATCTTAGAGAATTTTGTATGTTAATTTTGTTACCACTTTGCAGTACTCATTTATCACTTTGAAGAGTTTTTGGTTGTTGTTGTTTTCTTGTTGTTATTGTTATTGTTTTGGATTTTCTAAGTACAGAATCATATACTCTGCAAACAGAGGTAATTTCACTTCTTTTCTGATTTTGATGCCTTTTATTTGACTCTTCTCTAATTTCATTGTCAAGAACTTCCAGCACTATATTGAAAAACAGTAGAGGAAGTGGTCTGGCTTGTCTTGTTTCAGTTTTTTAGTGGAAAAGATCTCAGCTTTTCCCCATTCAGTATGAGGGTAGCTATGGGATTGTCATAGATGACTTTTATTGCATTGAGAAATTTTCCTTCTATGCTAGTTTTGATAAGAGTCTTAATAATGAAAGAATGTAGTATTTTATCAGATGTTTTTTCTGTATCAATTGATATATTCATATGATTTTTATGTTTCCTTTTGTTGATGTGATGTATTATGTTGATTGCTTTGCATATGTTGAACCATCCTCGCAACTCTGAAATAAATACTACTTGTTCATGGTGTATAATCTTTTTAATCTCTTGTTGAATGTAATGTGTTAGTATCTTGTTGAGAATTTTTGCCTGAATTTTTTTTTTTTTTTTTTGGTTATGTACTTGTCTGGTTTGGGGATCAGGATAATAGAAGCTTTATAGAATGAATTTGGAACAGTTCCTTCCTTTTGAATCTTTCAAGGTAGTTTGAAGAGAATAGACATTAGTTCTTCCTTGAAAGTTTTGTAAAATTCACAAGTGAAGCCATCTGGGCCTGGGCTTTTCTTTGTTGGGAGATTATTAATTACTGATTCAATCTCCTGGCTTGTTATAGGTCTATTCAGATTCTCTATGTCTTCCTGATCCAATCTTGGTAGATTATATGCATCCAGGAATTTGTCCATCTCCTCCAGATTATCTTGTTTGTTGGCGTAAAGTCGCTCATAGTATCCTCTAATGATATTATGTATTTCTGCTATGTCCGTGGTAATATTGCCTGTTTCATCACATATTTGATTAATCTGGTTTCTTTCTTTCTTCTTCTTGATCAGTCTAGACAATGGTGTGTCGATCTTGTTAATCTTTTCAAAGAACCAGCTTTTGCTTTCATTTATTTTCTGTATGGTTCGTTTATTTTCTATTTCATTTATTTCTGCTCGAACCTTTATTATTTCTTTTCGCCTGGCATTTTGGGGGTTCGTTTGTTGTTGTTTTTCCAGTTCTCTGAGGCATGATGATAAGTTATCTACTTGCCATCTTTCCATCCTTTTCTTATGTGCACTAATTGCTATGAATTTCCCTCTTATGACTGCTTTTGCTGTGTCCCATAGGTTCTGGACACTTGTGTCCTCATTATCATTTGTTTCCATAAATTTGTTTATTTCAGCCTTAATTTCTTCAGTAGTGAAGAAGTCATTCAGAAGTAGGTTGTTCAGTTTCCATGTGTTCGTGTGTTTTCGGGGTTGTTTCTTGAAATTAATCTTGAGTTTAATTCCATCATGGTCAGAGAAGATGCTGGGTACAGTTTCTATGCCTTTGAATCTGTAAAGGCTTGATTTGTGTCCTAATATATGATCTATCTTTGAAAAGGTTCCATGTCGGGGTGAGAAAAATGTATATGTTGTGGATGTAGGGTGGAAAGTTCTATAGATATCTTGGATAGAGTGTATATACATTTGAATTTGTAAGGTTTCTTTTGTGCCCTCTCATGTGGTTGATCTTTAAAAATGTTCCATATGCAGTGAAGAAAATATATATTTTTGGTCATTTGGTGAAATAATCTGTAAATGTCTGTCAAGTTCATTTCATTTATGGTATCATTTAGATCTTGTATCACTTTTAATTTCTTTTTTGTAGATGATTTGTCCAGAGGAGACAGTGAGATATTGAGATCCCCAATGATTACTGTACTGCAATATATTTCTTCTCTGCTGTCTGACAGTCTCTCTTTCACATACATGGATACTCCAGTGTTGGGTGTGTAGACATTTTAAAATATTATATCTTCTTGTTGGACAAGTTCTTTTAGCACTCTTCTTGTTCACCAAGAAGTGCTACCTATAATATCTTTATTGTATCTTATATTTTTAGTACTTGTTCACCAAGTAACGTATCTTTCATAGTATCTTTTTATTATTTATTTTTATATTTTTTTCTTTTTTTATTTCAATTTCTTTTATACATTCAATCATATGGTACTTAGCTGGCAAAGTCAATATTCCAACATGTGTACATTTCTCAACAGTCCAATTGTGTCTTACTTTTTTCATCTTAAAATCTATTTTTTGTATATCAGTATCTTGATTCCAGCCTTTTCGTGGTTTCCAATTGCATGGAATATCTTTTTTCAACCCCCTAACATTTAGTCTATTTATGTCTTTATCCGTAAGGTATGTTTCTATTAAAAAGCATATAGATAGATTTCTTTTTATTCATTTAGTCAGTCTGTGTTTTAATAGGTGAATTTAATCCATTAACATTCTTTATTATTATCAATATGTGCAGATTTATCCTTGTCATTTTGATAGACAAATTCTTGATTCTTTTTTGTTCTCTAATTTCTGTTTGTCTCTCTTTAGTTTTCCTGATATGATACTCCCTTCAGTTTTTCTTGTAGAACTGGTGGACCCGGTGGCTTAAAACTCACGCCGGGCGCGTGTGCGTGCGTGCCCAAGATCCCGAGAGGAGAATGGAGGAGAAGGGATTGCGGCGTGACCATCCCCCCTGGGGGGTGATTTCTCGCTTTCTGTCTCTATGTCTCTCTCTGTCTGTCTGGCGAGCGCACGCGCCCTACAGTGAAAATCTCTCCAAAAAAAAAAAAAAAAGCATATAGATAGATTTCTTTTTATTCATTTAGTCAGTCTGTGTTTTAATAGGTGAATTTAATCCATTAACATTCTACATTATTATCAATATGTGCAGATTTATCCTTGTCGTTTTGATAGACAAATTCTTCTTTTTTTATTCTCTAATTTCTGTTCGTCTCTCATTAGTTTTCCTGATATGATACTCCCATCAGTTTTTCTTGTAGAACTGGTCTAGTATTGATGTATTCTTTCAGTCTTTGTTTATCTGAGAATGCTTTTATTTGTTCATCTTATTTGAGGGATAGTCATGATAAATATAGTATTCTTGGTTGAAACACTTTTTCTTTTAATATCTTAAATATGTCTTCTCATTTTTCCTTTCCTGCACTGTTTCAATTGAGAGGTCACTGTTAGCCTAATGGAAGAATATTAATAAGTAACTTGACATTTCTTTCTTCCCATTTTTAGAATATAGTCTTTGTCTTTCATTTTTACCAGTCCATCTATGATGTGTCGGGGGAGCATCTATTTATGTTCATTCTATTTAGGTTTTTTTTCTTATTATTATTATTATTATTATTTCATGGGTCTGAATCTCTCCATATTTCTCTATATTTGGAAAGTTTTCATGTAGAATTTTATCAAGGGGATTTTCCAATGCTTTAGTGGTGACTTCACTTTCTGAAATACTCAATATACAGCTATTTGAGGATTTCATGGTGCCTATAATTTACTGTAAATTATCATAAATGTTTACTTTCATTATTCTAAGTGGCTTGGTTTATGTTGGAGACTTTGTCTTCAAAGTCAGAAATTCTTTTGTCTGCTTGTTCCAATCTGCTGTCACTTCTTCCTAGGAAGATATTAATTTCTTTTATTGTATTCTTCATCTAAAGAAGTTCTGTTTGATTCTTTTTTGAGGTGTTTATCTCTTTATGGAATTCTTCTTTTATGGGCTAGAATAATTTTCTCATTTCCTGGAAACTGCTCTGTGTTTTTTCTTATATCTCATTAAGTTTTTTTTTTTGAGAGAGAGATTTTCACTGTAGGGCGCATGCGCTCGCCAGACAGACAGAGAGAGACATAGAGACAGAAAGCGAGAAATCACCCCCCAGGGGGGATGGTCA
>NW_006204013.1:18840-23809 GCF_000334495.1 Tupaia belangeri chinensis | reverse complement strand
ACCCGGTGTGAGTTTTAAGCCACCGGGTCCGGGACACGAACCGCGGTCGACTACGTGGGAGTCCAGCGACATAGCCATTACTCTAACTGCTGGTTCCCCCATTAAGTTTTGTCCCTATGAATGTTCAGAGTTCTTTTTCAGACATTTCTGTGAAGTTTTTGCACTGCCCATCATTGGTGAGGGCTATTGAACTCAACTAAGGCAGAGTTTCCCTCTCATTTTCTCATATTTCATGAGATCTATGCTGGTTTTTTTTTTTTTTTTAGGTCATATGATGCAATATTTTATTTTTTTCTATTTATTAGAGTCAATTCTGTAGTATTGGAAGAGGAAATTTAACCCTTATTTCCCAGGTGTGTTAATATTACAGGGCTGTGTCTCCCAGATAAGAGCTAAGAAAGCTTGTACTTTTAGATAAATTCAGGTAGTTGGCTCCTCTACCAAACTTTCAGATTTTGATGAGGTGGGAATAAGGTAAAGGGACATCCTCACAGGTTTGAGAGCCACAAGTAAAGGGACATCCTCACAGGTTTGAGAGCCACACGTTTCAAAGATAACCATGGGAGGTGGTGGTACACTCACCAGAGGAGGCCAATTGAGACAAGGCCCATGTGTCCTGCTGAGTATGCTGAGGCATTCCAGCAGAGAGGTCTAGGGGAATGGAGTCCCCAAGTTTCTAAGGCAATCTTGGGAGCCTGAGTGCACTCACAAGAAGAGGCAAGCCAAGACTAGGCCCAAGTGTCCCAGTGGATAGATTGAGACTCAGCAGCAGGGAGCACCAGGTGGATGGTGTGCCACAAGATACAAAAATAAATCCTGGAAAATCATATTTAAAATATAACAGTGTATAAGTGCCTGCATATTTAAATAAAACATATGTTACTTTTTTTTTCCTTTAGAAATGAGTTAAGTTTACTATATCACAAGATAAATACAAGAAAAAAATTACTTCTTAGATGTTACATTTAACCTATGGCAGGGAGTCTCTGATCTACAAGTCGCATGAACTAAGGATGGCAGAATCACTATCTTTTTTGTTTATAATTTTTATAAAGTTTATACCTTCTTCAGTTCCCACTGTAGAACATACAAAGTATATTAAATTGTGCACTTTTTCTTTCATGCTTTGTGTTAGGACTAATGCCTATGACTTGAACTAGTCACATACACTTTCCTAAAAGCAGTGGGACTGAGAAATAGTTTTCTAATGCCCAGAATGAGAGAATAGGATCATCTTCACAGCAGACTCTCAATAATCATAATCCTTTAAGGTAGAGAAATATCTCCCCTTTGTTTAAAGGGAAAAACTCCATTGGAAACGTCCCGCCAAGTCAGGAAATCTGAGGCAGGGCTGAATTTCAGCCTGGGCCCCAGGTCTAAAATGCAGAGCCAATCTCGCAGTCTCAGAGCTAGAAAGGAAAGGGGAATGTGCCTCTTAAGCAGCTATCTCCATGTGAAGCCCCCTGCCCAGTCAGGGTATTTGAGGCAGATTGAATTTCTACCCCAGACCCAATTCCTACTTTCAGAGCCCACCTCCCAGTCACAGAGCTAGAAAGCCTCCACCCCCAGAAGACAACATAAAGGAAATACTAGACAACATTAAATGCCCAAATATCAAAATAATAGGTGCTTCAGAGGGCAAGAATCAGACAGGGGCATAGGTGATCTATTCCATAAAATACTTGCAGAAAATAAAACTACAAAATCTAGAGAAATATTGAGACATCCAGACCCAAGAAATGCAAAAGAGTCCAGGTAGAATCAACATAAGATCCACTTCATGACACATCATAGCCAAAATTGTAAATATCACAAAGACAAGATTTTTTAAATGGCTGGAGAGAAACATCAAGTCATGTACAAATTTTATCCTATTAGACAAACATCAGACCTGTCATCACATACAATGCAGGTGAGAAAAGAATGGAAAGAAATACTCAAAACACTAAAAGTGGGACCAGCATTTGGCATAATGCTTCTGTCACTGAACTCCCATGTTCAAGTCCCAACCCAGTGGATTAAATTCATGCCCAGCACATGTGCGTGTGCGTCTAAGATCCTGAGAGGAGAATGAAGGTGAAGGGATTGCAGCGTGGCCATCCCCCCGGGGGATGATTTCTTGCTTTCTGTCTCTCTGCCTCTCTCTGTCTTTCTGGTAAACACACGCATCCTATAGCAAAAACCAAACAAACAAAAAACACTAAAAGAAAAACAATTTCTGTCAAGAATACAAGACCCAGCAAGACTATTCTTCAGATGAAAAGTAAAGATAAAAATAATCTCAGATAAGCAAAGCTTGAAAGAATTTACCAACATTAAACCAGATCTTCAAGAAGTACCAAAGGGAGCGCTACAGCAAGAAAACTAAGTAGACACAAAGAGAAATAATGCAACAATAACCAAAAAATGGCTAAGAAATTGAGAGACACAAGCCTGCAATTAAGTATAATAATGCTGAATGTCATTGAATTAAATTTTCCAATCAACAGACACAGACTGGATGAATGGACCAAAAAACAGTAACCCTCTATCTGCTAACCCTTTATCTGTTGTCTACAGGGAGCATACATCATGGATAAATACATGTATAGAGTAAAAGTTTAGGGCTGAAAAAGTTATCCCATGCAAACAGATACCAAAACAGGGCTGGAGTCATAATACTGATTGCAAACAAAATAGACTTTAAGACCAAACTGTAAGAAGAGACAGAGAAAGACATTGTATAGTACAAAAGGGTTAATACATTTAAAGCATATAGCACTTATAAATATCTATGGTATCTATGGACCAAACTCAGGAAAGCTGAAATATGTGAAGAAAAGATTCCTAAAGCTACAAGGGATATAGACTGCATCATATTAAATGTAGGATCTCAACACCCTACTCCCAGTAAAGTTATAAGATACTTATGAATAAACCTAACCAAAGAAGTCAAAGATCTCCACAATGAAAAAGATAGACATCTGATAAAAGAAATAGAAAGTGACACAAAACAGTGGAATAACATCCCGTGTTCTGGATCAGAGAATTAATATAACAAAATTGGAATTTCTACCTAAACTAATCTACTTATTTAATGCAATCCCAATCAAAGTATCACAGACATTTTTCACAGATTGAGAAAAGAAGCGTAGAATTTTTCTGGTATTATAAAAGACCTCATACTGGCAAGGAAATACTGCACAAAAGAAATGAAGTAGGACCCCAAAATATTTTGTCTGACCCCAAAATATATCACAAAGCTATGATAATCAAAATAGTATGGTGCTAATACAAAAACAGGCATGTGGATCAATGGAACAAAATTGTAACTCCAGAAATAAACCCCAAAACATACAACCAACTGATTTTTGATGAAGGACACCAGTCAATACAGTGGGAAAAAGAAAATGTCTTTAGCAAATGGTGCTGGGAAAACTAAGTATCTACCTGCAGAAAGATAAAACTGGACTCCTATCTCTGACCTTTAATGAAAATCAATGCAAAATTTATCAAAGATCTAAACCTAAGAGCACAACTATAAAACTTCTGGTGGAATACACTGAGGAAACTCATGGAGACATCAGGGTAGGCAAAGACTTCTTAAATAACACCCCAAAGCTCATACGATAATCCCCAAATTAGACAGGTGGGATTACATCAAGTTAAGAAGCTTCTGCACAGCAAAAGAAACAATATTTAGAGTGACTCAACAAACTTCAAAATGGGACAATTTATTTGCAAACTATGCCTCAGAGAAAGGACTGATAACCAGAATATACAGGAACTCAAGCAGCTTACTCAGAAATAAAAAATTTTCAACCCAATTAAAAGATGGGAAAACGAGCTGACCAGACAGTTCTCTAAAGCATACATACAGTCAAAAGCAGATGAAAAAATACTCAACATCCCTCATGATAAGAGAGATGCAAATCAATGTCTCAGTAGATAACACCTAGCTTGTCAGAATGGTTAAGTATTAATATAAACAATGGTAAGTGCTGGCAAAGTTGTGGTAAAGAACTCTCCACTGTTCATGGATTGTCAATTAGTAGAGCTGCTGTGGAGAGCAATACATAGGTTCCTCAAAGACCAATAAATAGAAGTACCATATGATCCAACAATTTCACTTCTGGTACCTACCCAAAGGACAGGAGTATACTCAGTCAGAAATGTACTTCAACATCCATGGTTGTTGCAGCATTATTCCCATTGCTAAGACATGAAACCAACCCAAATGTCTATGAATGTACAAATGGCTTGGAAAAGTGTGGCACACGGAATAGACTATGGAATACCACTTAGTCATAAAAACAATACCCTGACATCTGATACTAAATGTATGAATATGAAGACTTACTTCTGACCAAAGCAAGTGGAGATGGAGGAGTGTGAAAGGAAGAGAATCAAGAGAATAGAGAGGCACATCAGGGGGATGCAGAAGTGGAAAACTGTTGATAATATAGTGTATGAAGTCTTTAACTGGACTGGTGTGTATTGTGTTCATGCTAGGAAAATTCTTTTAACAAGCTGGGTTGATGTACAGTGATTAAATGTATAAAATTAATTTTTAAAAATAATAAAAATAAATAAAGGGGAAAACCCCAACCTCAAATTCCACTAAGTTTACAATCAGGCTACTTCTTTTCTTATTCAGGTCACATATGGCCCTTTTGATCCCATCCTAAGTGATAAAAACAAGTTTCCATCAGTTTATCAGATGGCTACCAAGGAAAACTCTCTGGCTAATGGAATTACCTGGTTGTTGCTGCATTTTGCCTGGATGTGGGTGGGTCTCTTTGTAACTGATGATATGCAAGGGGAGCAGTTCCTTCAGGATCTGAAGGCAGAGGGAATGAAAAGAGTATCTGTGTAGCTTTCATAGAAAGGCTCTTTGCCCCATCAGGTATTGCTATTCATAATGGTCTGTCTTCTCTGCCTAAGTCAGGGTTTCATCTGCAAATGTGTGTATATATATATATATATATAT
>NW_006204013.1:17036-18511 GCF_000334495.1 Tupaia belangeri chinensis | reverse complement strand
AGCTTTTTTGTCTATCATGCTGTGTATGTGGTGGCCCAAGTCCTTCATGAGATGCTTTTTCAGATCATAGAAATGGGACCTCCAGAAGATGCAGACCAGCCTGTGTTTCTTCCCTGGCAGGTAAACATCCTCCACAGTCAGCACATACACCAGGCACCTGATAACACTGGGAGATATTTTATTAATATACAGTATCATGACTATGCTTCCTCTCTCAAGATTAACAGGCTCAGACAAATGAAAAATACTCTTTCATTAGGTCTAAGTATATGGGTAATTGTTATACCTACTTAGAGTGTTTTGTCACTGGGGTCTTAGATGTAAAAATTATCATACCAGAAAAAATATTTCCTAATGTAAAATGAACTATTGTAAAATAGCCAAGAAAGATCCATGACAAAACATAAATTAAAAATTGGTCAATTTTACAATGTGCATGTTTTGGAGGACTGTATCCAATGTCAATAAATACTGACATAATGAGCATATCTGCCTCTAGCTATTTCATCTTCAGTGATGTAGATGCTGTGACTCAATTCCTCCATGTATTGTTTACGGTGAGATCTGAAATCAGTTTTTCAAAATATTCTAAAATGACTCACTGAAAACATTCTAAAATGACTCACTGAAATAATTCATTTCTTTTTCTTTTTTCTTTTTCTTTGCCCCAGTTAGGTGCTACTTTATAGCATGTTCATTCTACTCACTGAGGTTCACGCCTAAAGTCAGACTTATGTTCAACTGTGTTAGCTGTTGAAAATATTTAGATTAATTAAGATCTTCAGTCAATCAATAAAATATGTGGGGGAGGAGGCATAGAAAGCAACCATGGAGGGACCACCAGTTAGCATAATGGCTATGTCACTGAATTCCTATGTAGTCGACCATGGTTCGAGTCCGGGACCTGATGGCTTAAACTCACACTGGGCATGTGTGCGTGCATGCCCAAGATCCCGAGATGAGAATGGAGAAGGGATTGTGGCATGGCCATCCCCCCTGGGGGGTGATTCCTCCCTTTCTATCTCTCTGTTTTTCTCTGTCTTTCTGGTGAGCACACACGCCCTATAGCAAACACCTCTCCAAAAAAGAAAGAAAGAAAGAAAGCAACCATAGATACCAGAGACAGTGTGGGAGGACGGTGGGAGACGCCAGAGGATGAGAGATAGAGAATCAAATCAATCAAAAAAAAAAAAAAACATCTATACAGGAAAGAATTCATTTTCGACTTAACTATACTTACACTATGAGCAAGAAATGTATGTGTGAGGATCAGGTTCGATTTTATTTTTCCCAATTTATTTGCATTCATTCACTGTACATCATTACAGCATACACAATGAGATTTTCCATACAGAGTACACTGTATATTGTCTCAATCAAGCACATCAACAAACATGTTATTCTTAGCAAATATCTTCCATTTCTTGTTTTCTGTATGTTTTGCTTTTTCTCCCCCATCCTTGGTTCCCTCTCTT
>NW_006204013.1:0-16870 GCF_000334495.1 Tupaia belangeri chinensis | reverse complement strand
TTTACGCATCCTATAAATTAGCACCTAACTGGGGCTACATATCCTACTGCAGTCATTTAATAGATACATTTTGTTTTCCTGAAACTTTTTTTTGTAACTCAATTTACATTCCTTCCCTAGGCATCATCACAGCACACAAAATGCGATCTCCCATCCAGTACACACTGCATAGTGACTCAATCATGCACATTACAAAAAAAATAAATTTCCAATTCTAGTTTCTAGAATTATTTCCATCCCTCTTTCTGACCCTCTGTCCCTTCCCACCCTCCTCTCACACCACCTCCAGTGTCCAAAATTGTCCTCCATTCCCTTCCCACCCACATTGCATTGATCACACAATTTCCTACATAACCTGACTACTTTCAAAGGTGAGTTCCCTCGTTACTACTAAGAAAACCAGTTTTAACTTAAATCAAAGAACCGCCAAGGAACTTTGCTTAAAGCCCGGAAACAGGTTAGGATTCTGTTCAAATGGTAGGTGCATGAACCTATCAGTCTCATATACTTTTATCTTCTGTTCTGGTTCAATTTTCCTGATTAAATTCTGGGATATAGTATTCAACTCCAGACTTGTCCCTATGATTAAGTTAGCTACTTTCTCAGTTTTTGGACTCTTATTTCCATGTATCTGCGTTTAGTTTTCCTGATACAGCACATCCTTGAGAACTTCTTGGAGGTCTGGTCTGGTGCTGGTAAATTCTTTCAGGTTTTGTTTATCTGAGAATGTTCTTGTCTTTTCTTCCCACCTGAAAGATAATCTTGCCGGATACAGTATTCTTGGCTGAAACTGCTTCTCTCTTAACACTTGGAATATATTTTCCCATTCTCTCCTCGCTTTTATTGTTTCTGATGAGAGATCTGCTGTTAGCCTGATGGGATGTCCTTTGTAGGTAACTTGATGTTTTTCTCTTGCTAATCTTAGTATCTTGTCTTTGTCTGCAGTTTTGGTCAACCTGGCTATAATGTGTCTTGGAGAAGATCTTCTAGGGTTGATTCTATTTGGGGTCCGTTGTATTTCCTGGGACTGGATCTTTGAATGCCTCTCTAGGTTTGGAAAGTTTTCTTGCAGGATTTCCTGGAATAGATTATCAATGCCCTTATGGGTTTCCTCACCTTCTGGAATGCCAATTATCCGGATATTTGGACGTTTGATGGTATCCAGTACTTCTCGCATATTATTCTCAAATTTTTGTGCCATTTTCTCAGCCTTCATGGTGGATTTTTCTAGGCCAGCCATTTTCTCCTCTACATCTGAGATTCTATTTTCTGAATGATCTAGTCTGCTTTTAATGCTTTCCAGGGAGATTTTGACTTCTTGTATTATAGACTTCATCTCTAGCAGTTCGGTTTGAGTCTTTTGTAAAGTGTGTAATTCCACTTTTAGATCTTGCAGGAATTTCCTCATCTCTTGGAACTCGTCAATCTCTTTCTCCTTTCTCTTTAGTAGTTCATTATCTCTCTTCTCTTCCATCTCTGTTAGCTTAGACATTATGAATGATCTGAATTCCTTATCAGACATTTCCATGATTTTCACCGAACTGCTTGTGGATGAAGAGTTACTCTTTTCCCTAGGAGGAGAGGTATTTTCTTGTTTTCCCATGTTTCTCGTGATCCGGCGGTGATTTCTTGTCATCTGATGAATGTTGTGTTTTCTTTCAAATTCTGGAGGTTCAGCCTTAATGTTAAGGAGCAAGCAGACAGAGGTGATCCAGAATCTCTTTGCTGTTCTATTGTGCTTGCTGGTGCAGCAGATTCAGAAGATAGTGGGGAATATTTCAACCCTATTAGTATTTGAATGTTTAGCTACAGTGATCTTAGATCTGTCTAAAAACACACTGAAAGGATATTGGAGAGTGAAGAGACAAGAAAAAAGAAAACGAGACAGAGAAAAACAACAAAAAAAGAAAAAAAAATCAAAAAAAAATTAACAAGAAAGAAGGTGGAGCTAAGGGCCAGAGAAAAACTGGGCCTCTTTTTTTTAAAAAAAAAAAAAAAGGGTAAAAAGGAAATATTACCAAAAAAAGAAAGAGAAGACAGAAACAGGGAGAGACAGGAACTGAGAGACAGAGAGAGAAGGCTGGGGGTGCAGAGGAGGGCTCCCTGAATTACTAGTAGAAAATCTTCATTCCCTTAAAAATCTAGTTCACAGTAGCCATGTGGAACCTTGTTCTCAGGTTCGATTTTTAAAATATGAAACCACTTTTGTGCATATAAGCTCAGGGTATCTTACTTGATTTACAAATAAGCTTGTATTTTAAACTAAACATATCTAAATCCAAAATTTATGTATTAAATATCTTTATTTGGAGAGGACCAATACATTAGTCAAATATGTTGAGTAAAACAAGTGAAATATATATACATGTAAAATTAACATCTTACAGCTTTGTTCACCATCTCATTTCTTTTTTTTTTCTTTTCTTTTTTATTTTTTCCATCTAATTTCTTTTTCTGTTTTTTTAGTTTGTGTGTGTACTCCCTGGAGAGCTGCAGGTAAAGAGAGAGAGAAAAGGTGAGAAGTCACCCCTCTTCTCCATTCTCCTCTCAGGATTTTGGGCACACATGCACATGCAACTGGTGTGTTTTCCAAGCCACAGGATCAAGGACTCGAACTATGTAGTCATCCATGTGAGATCCAATTGCCTTAACATGCAGCTAAAAACCTGTGGTTCCTCATATAATTTCTAATTGTTCTAACAATAACATTTGGTTTGAACTTTGACAAGTTTAAAGTTGATTCTTAAAAAAGCATGTAATTTGGGGCCAGCAGGTAGCATGGAAGTTGAGGTAGCTGGATCCCACATGGCTGACTGTGGTTTCAGTATCAGACCTGTTGGCTTAAAGACACCAAGTATGTGTGTGTTCATGCCCCAAATCCTTTGAAGATAATGGAGAAGGAATTATGACACGCCATGCCCTCAGGATAATTTCTCACTCTCTCTGTCCCACTCACTCTGGTAAACACACACACCCTATAGAAAACTTTAAAAAAAAAAAAGAAGAAGAAGAAGAAGAAGAAGAGCAAAGCATGCACTTTTGTCAAGATGGAAACATGGATGTGATTACAGATTACATAAATTATTTTCATTCCAAAAAATTAAACACTGAAATAAAAGTCATATAAGCAAGTAATGTTGATTTCTGAAACAGAATGTCATTAACCCAAATGTTAAGAGTTTATCATTTAAAAATAAACACTTTAGAATTTCAAATTGTAAAATTTGTATTTTGTCATAAATTATTTTTTGTAATGTCACACAACATTAAAAAAAAAAAAAAGCAATAGGGTTAGCTCCATGACATCATGCTTAAGGCAGCCAGATTCTACATGACCAACTGGAGAGTTCGAGTTCTGGATTGAGTGGGCTGAGAATCATGCTAGGCATGCATGAATGCATGCCCAAATCCAAAAGGAGAAAGAGTTGAAAAAGTAAGGGTGTTGTGAAACAAGTCTCCCTTGGGGGTGCTTTCCACTCTCCCTTTCTGACTGTCTCTGTTTCTCTCTGACAAGTTTATTTACCTACTATGCAGGAAAAAAAAAAAGAAAATGCACTTTTTTGGGTTTAGTTTTGCTATATGGCATATGTGCTCACTAGAGAGATAGAAGAAACAGAAAAAAATGAAGAATTACACTCTGAGTGGCCATGCTGCACACCCTTTTTTATTCTTTTCTTGAGATTTTGGGCACACACACACATATGTTTCTCAAGCAGCCAGGTCCAGGACTCAAACTGCACATTTGGTCATGTGGGAGGCAGCTACCACAACCACCAGGCTCCCTGCTGGCCCAACTTGTTCTCATTGTAAATGCTGATTTGAGGTGTAATTAATTTTCATAAATGTTGCACATATATAATGCATATATTTGAATGAGTTCAGACATAGTCATACACTTATATAATAGTCACCATTATACAAAAAGAAAAACAACCAAACAAAAGAGTTCATCCATATAGTGCCCTTTTTGAAGTATCAAGATTAGCTTCCAAGAAGCACAAACTATACAAAAATGTACAACATTTCTGTAAAAAAATAATGAACACACTGAGGCACGGTTGAAGAAAGCTATGCCATTTACAATAAACAGAAAAAAATATAAGATACCTGGAAATAAACCTAACCAAAGAAGTCAAAGACCTCTACAAGGGAAACTATAAAATACCAAAAGAACAAATTGAAAATGACACAAAAAAAGTCGAAAGACAGCCCATGTTTCTGGATCAGAAAAATTAATATAATCAAAATTTGAATTCTACCCAAATTAATCTACATATTTAATACAATCCCAAGCAAATGTCCAGTGACATTCTTCACAGATTTAGAAAAAAACTATAATAGAATTTGTCTGCAATAATGAAAGACCCTATTTTGCCAAAGCAATATTGCACAAAAAGAGTAGACAGCATCTCTCTCCTTGACCTCAAAATATATTACAATTATTACAATGCTGTGATAATCAAAAGGGCATGGTATTGACACAAAAACAAACTTTATTAGTCTGGGTTTTAGCAGTCTCTGCACAACACCATGGGGTATATCTTACAATTTCACTAGTAAAGAGATTTCTACTTCTCATGAGCAATGATGTAGTAACCACCAAAATCACACTGAGCCTCTACCAAAAACCAAACAAACAAAAACTCAAAGAATAGGGAGGTGGAAATAGAAGGATTAATGATAGATATTCACCTTCCACCTCTACATTAAATGCACTCCTAATTACCTTTGTGTGTTTATGTGTCAGTTTATTTTTTTCCTTAAAAAACTATTTTTTTCACTTTTAAAATTTATTTTCTACATTGAATCACTGTGTATCATTAATTTCTAAATTGTGTCTTTCATCCAGCTTCATCCATTTCTAAGGAAAAGCCAATTTGCCCATAATACTGGATACAACATGGCCCTAGGAAAAAAAAGAAACCATACAGCACAGTATGATATCTACAACTTAGTGAGGTTATCTAATGAGAATTTCACCAACTGGTTGCTGGTTAAAGTAGGAGACTTTGTTTACAGGAACCCCCACGATCAAGACTTGAACATCAATAAAGAGATGATAAAATGGCCTGTTAGTTTCAAAGAGGTACGATGTCATTTCTACATTGCATTTATAGTGTTATTTGAATAGTCTTGAAGTGAAATTGTGTGACTATAAATTAGGATTAAATTGGGACTAACACTTGGCATAATGGCTATGTCACTGGACTCCCATGAGGCTGACCGCAATTTGAGTCCTGGACCTGGTGGCTTAAACTCACACCAGGCACTTGTGCCTACATGCCAAAGATGCCAAGAGGAGAATGGAGGAAAAGGGATTGCAGTGTGGCCATACCTCCAGCGGGGTGATTTCTCACTTTCTGTCTCTCTGTCTCCCTCTGTCTTTCTGGTGAGCACACATATTCTATAGAAAAAAACACTCAAAAAAAAAAAAAGGATTAAATTAACCTTTTACGTCTTGTCTTTGCACTATGTAATTTTGCTTTTATATCTCTTACACTGTCAATATAGCAAGAATTGGTTTATATAAACTGCCATTCTATAATTTAGGTATATTTGTTCAAAGCAGCAGTCCAACGAATAAAATCAACAAGTTCATTAATCAATCAACCATTACTTAATGAGAAGAATGTGTTCTAAGAAAAGAATTGTTAGACAATTTTTTCATGGTGTGAACATCATAGATTGCATTTATACAGATCTAGATGGTTTTGCCTACTACAAACAGAAACTCTATGGTCTAACCTATTACCTCATGAGATGGCTGCCATAGTATATCTTGTCATTGGCTAAAATGTCTTTTCTTTATGAAATACATGACTCCCATATGTATGTATGAGTTAAAGACAATCACTCTATATATCCTGAAACTATCATTAATTGCTGGTCTTTACTATACTTCAGTATACACACAAGTATTATACTTCAGTGCACACACAAGTAGATTACAGATTAAGAAAGCATTTACCTTTCTGTAGATAGCATACTCTTTTCCTTTTGTCATTTTCTATACCATTCAGCCTTCAACATTTCTTGTACTAAGTATATAAAAGCACTAACCATAATCACAGGCAATTAGATGAGACAAGTGATTTATAAAACAATCACACTTTGCCCATCTATTGTTTTCATATCTGAAAAGCAGGTTTTACCTGAACTCAGAAACCCAGAAGTGGATTAACCATAATTCATGATTCATAAAATATCCTCATCATGTATCTGCCCATAATTTTAAAGTCATTTGCCTTTGATAATGTGCCTATATATCATATATGTATACGATATATACACATATATACCTATATGATATATACACATATATACATATATGTTATATACATATATAATGTGCATATAATATATATATATATGTTTGTGTATATATATATATATGATATATACATACATAGATATGTGTATATATTTTAATTTAAAACCTACAATTTTTTACTCAATGAACTGAGAGAAAGGCATGAATATTCTCAGGAACATTTATCCTAACTTTGCCATGAAGGAACTTGCAGTACAGTGGTTTGGGATAAAGTTGGATAAATAAGAGAAGAGAATAACCTAAGGGATTGTTCCAGTCATGTTTGAAATAATAATAGGCGAGTCACTTGGTAATATTGGTGAACTGTTTATAAATGGAAAGGAAAGCTAATCATATACATTCTGGACTGGCTAACTGACTGACTCTGTGGCCTGTTGATAAAGGCGACCAGATCTCACATGACTGATAACAAAGTTTGAGTCTGGGACTAAGTGGCAAAAGAAGACACTAGGTACATGTGCATGCATGTCTCAAATCCTGAAAGCACTGATGAGGCAAAAGAATTGCAGTGTGATCAGCCATTCCCCATCGAAGGTGCTTTCTCTCATCCCTCTCTTTCTGTCTTTGGTGAGCACATGCACCCTCTAGAAAAATGAATAATCTACATGATATCAACAAGACAAAAGCTGTGAGAACAAGGAATGATAAAATATTTTTTAAAGACAAATCTTTCTCAGAGGTGGAGTGATTTACAAACATCCCTTCAAAGCAGCTGATAATGTACATAATGATGACTGATTCTCCTTTCTGCTCAGACTCCTGAATCTGTGTGTAGCCAGAGCTGTGGTCATGGATTACAGAAAATTTACCAAAGAGGAAGACCTGATTGCTGCTTTATTTGTGTTTCTTGCACAGACAGAGGCATTTCAAATCAAACAGGTATTAAATAAGTACCTTATGATACACCAACCGCTGTTTCTCAATAAAAACGAAACCCAATAATTGGAAATGGAAAAAGAGCACCATTGTTCTCAAGTTACATGTTCACTCACCGTTACAATATACTTATAAACACAACTACTACCCTATTATGCATCAGCCCATTTCTGGTTTTGCTCATCCTATTAGGCTCCATTGTTAAACTGATTTCAATGGACACTTTTATTTGCAATCCAGGGCTGGGTAAGACTGTGTCAGTCTTAGATCTCATACTGGGTCATGCTAAAGTCTACCCATAAAATGGAAAATGTGTAATATTCAAGGCTTTCTGTGGATTCTTAAAAGGCTTGAAATTGACAGATTTATATCCCGATGATAAGCACAAAGGAAGTATATTAAATTATTATAAAAATAATTTATAACTGTTAACAAAATATATGCCATGTATTAATGAAACTAACCAATATCAGAACCTTACACTTTGAAATATTATAATATACTAAGAAAAAGACACATCTAAAAATAAAAAAGATGCAACATTCTAATAAATTTTACAATATGACACCTCAAATTATAGCTGTTATACAAGATATAAATTCAAGAAATTATATATCAAATATGTGGTATTGACAGGATATGAAATGTGGAATGACTCATTAAATCACATTTCCATTTTCTAATATGCAAAGAATAATTATTAACAATGATTTGAGTTATTTCACAAGTATTCTTTAATTCCAGTACTCAAGAGTTTAAAAATTTTGAATTTAATCACTAACTGGGATATATATACATATATATATATACATAAAACCAGCCAGGTGGCATGGTGGTTAAGGAAGCTAGGTACCACATGGCCAAAGGTGTGCTTCAAAATCAGACCGGAAAATTAAAGAACATGCCAGGAATGTGGACACTCATACCCAGGGTCCTCAGAGGAGAATGGAGCAGAAGTTGTGGCATGGTCATACTCCCTGGGGGTAATTGCTCATTTTCCCTCTCTTTGTACATCTTATAGCAAAACTTTATTAAAAAAATAATTAGTACATGTATTTAGGTGATTAGCCATGAAAAAAATTACTCTTGGCTCTAAAAAAAGATTTTCAACACCCAGTAAGTATGTAAAACAAGAAATAAAAATAAAAGAAAACAGAGCATAAGACTCAGAATAAAATGTATGTATGTTTCTGCAGGCCAAGCCTGTCTCAGATAGAAGCCAGGTGCATCTGTTGATGCTAGAAATAGAAAAGGGTATTTAAAGAAAAAAATGAGTTAATCTTTCTTCAGCTATTTGAGAATATTATACGATTGCCTAAGTATTAATTTAAAAAATAAAAGCTTTTGGGCCAGAAGGTGGTATGGTGGTTAAGGCACTGGATTTCCACTTGGCTAAATGTAGTTTCAGTTCCAGACCCAGCATGTATACCTGTGTTTCTAAAATACCAAAAAGAGAATGAATTGTGGTGTGGCCATTCTCTCAGGAGTTATTTCTCACTTTCCCTCTTGGTCTCTCTCTGGTGAGTGCACATACTCTATGGCAAAATCCTAAAATGAATAAATAAAAAATTTAAGAATGGAGAGGGCAAACTGCCACCAATTTCTGTAAATAAAATGTAATCAAAACACTTACATACCAATTAATTTCCACATGCTCAGTGACTGCTTTCATGCTTTCTACAATAGAGGTGAGCAGTTGGAACAGAGACCTTATAAGTCAGTCTGTGCAGAATTATATTTCTTACTTATCACGTAAAAAAATTATGAATAAGTCTTACTTGTAGGTATAAACTGAAAAATCAAAAATTGAACCCATCCTTCTGTAATATGATTAAAATAGCAATTTTGCAAAATATAAATATGTAAGAACAATAAAATTCCATTAAAAATCCTATTATTTTAATCAATAATGTTAAGTATTTACATGGAAAATATACATGACTATTGACCATAAATGAAAAAGCACAATGAGAAAAGTCTTGTATTACTAAATAATGGATTACATAGGAAAAATAAATAAGGTAGTGATAAAAGATAAAATATCAGTTTGCATAATGGGTATGTCGCTGGACTCCCATGTAGTTGACCACAGTTTGAGTCCCAGACCGGGTGGCTTGAATTCACACTGGGTGAATGTGCATGTGCGCCCATGATCCCGAGGGAGAATGAAGGAGAAAGATTGTGGAGTGACCATCCCCACTAGGGGGTGATTTCTTACTTTCTGTCTCTCTGTCTCTCTCTGTCTTTCTGGTGAGCGCACATGCCCTATAACAAAAACCTCTCCACAAAAAAAAACAAAAAGAAAGAAAAAGATAAAATATCTCAGGAGAAATAGGTAATATTTTTTGGAATACAAATAATAAAACCATTCATTTCTATCATGCTAAAAATATTATTATAAGATATCAGAATAAAATGCATATCATGGGAAAATCACAGGGAGGAGTTGAAAAGAAATCTAGAATGAATTCTCAATACATCATTGAACCAAAGGATGAGCCAACCAGGATCCTTGTATGCTGAGATCCTATTTCAAAGGTTTGAAGTGATCTGCAGCTCAAAGAATTCTCCCAGGGTTAATGCAGAACTTAAATTTAGTCCACTTTAGTTCACATCAGTGCCTGGACCTGATGGGCAGATCACACCAATGCTAGGACCTGCTCCACAGAGTGCATTTTTCTGAGTGGGAGGGCTTTGGATTATAAATAAACCTAAAAATAAACACACAAAGAAGTACAAGTATAAAAACATGAGGATTGGGTGGGCCTGACTTCTTTAATGGAGAAAGCCATGACCCAGAACTGGTCTCAGGTTAAATACTTTATAGGGCAGAAAATGGGGGAAGAGAAAATTGAATGCAAAGCTAGTTGTTTTCAGATGTTAATTGGCTGATGATGGGAGAACAACTGGTGCCATGTCATTTCTCTGATCCTTTGTGGTTGATTCTGATAAAAGCATGACCTTAACTTGATACTGCTCTGTAGTATCAATAACAGCATGCAGCTAGTGTGTTCACATGTTTATTGCTTTTATTACCATGTAAATGACAGTTCACACAACCACATTTCCACTTGTGTCTGAAGGTCACCATGTTTACCACTCTCACACATTAGGAGCTGTCTGTACTCAAATGACACGAAGGTGATCATTTCCTTTCACATGGCATAAACAAAGAATCCATGAAATTGAAATGCTGGCTCTTTCCTTTTCCACCAGATGCAGAGGAATGTATACAATGCTTAGTTCAAGAGTATCCAAACAGTGAGAGAACACAATGCCTTCCCAAGCTTGTGATATTCCTGGATTTTGAGGATTCTTTGGGGATAGCCATGGTCTGCATGGCTCTCTGTTTCTCTGTGGTCACAGTTGTGATTTTGGTGGTCTTTGTGAAGCACCGAGACACTCCTATAGTTAAGGCCAATAACCAGACTCTCACTTTCATCCTGCTCATCTCTCTCCTCTTGTGCTTTCTCTGCTCTCTGCTGTTCATTGGTCATCCTAACACAGCCACCTGCATCCTCCAACAAGTCACATTTGCTCTTATGTTCACTGTGGCTGTTTCCACTGTTTTGGCCAAAACCATTACTGTGATTCTGGCATTCAAGGCTATGAGGCCTGGAAGAACAATGAGGTGCTTCCTGCTATCAGGAGTTTCCAACTCCGTCATTCCCATTTGCTCCCTGATCCAAGTGATTATCTGTGGGATCTGGCTGGGAACTTCTCCCCCTTACATTGACATAGACTTACACTCTGAGCCCAGAAACCTCATCATCATGTGCAACAAGGGCTCGGTCACTGCCTTCTACTGTGTCCTGGGATACCTGGGCATCTTGGCTCTGGGGAGTTTCACTGTGGCTTTCCTGGCCAGGAACCTGCCTGACACATTCAATGAGGCCAAATTCCTCACATTCAGCATGCTCATGTTCTGCAGTGTCTGGATCACCTTCCTCCCTGTCTACCACAGCACCAAGGGAAAGTTCATGGTGGCTGTGGAGGTCTTCTCCATATTGGCCTCTAGTGCAGGACTCCTAGACTGCATCTTTGCCCCCAAGTGCTACATTATTCTGATAAGACCTGATAAGAACTCTTGGAAAGCTTTAAAAAACAGAAGAGGTCCTGGAGAAAATAGGCATTCTAAGATTTGATGTCACAAGCCTGTATCACAGTTTTATGGTTTTGAACTAAAAATGTACCCCAATTATATAATCTATATATATAGGTAGCTGAATATGATTGATTTTTTCAATTGATATTTTAAAGCAGTCATTGTGTACATCTAATCTTAGTTATTAAATTTACAAATATAAGTGAACTCATATCAATGGCTATTTCTTATATTATGGATATTGATTAAAATCTAGATTTTATTAACTATTATTTATAGTGCTGCATAAAGCATTTTTTTTTTATTTATTTATTTATTTATTTATTTATTTTAGAGAGGTTTTTGCTATAGGGCGTGTGCACTCGCCAGAAAGACAGAGAGAGACAGAAAGAGAGAAATCACCCCCCCCAAGGGGATGGCCACACTGCAATCCTTTCTCCTCCATTCTCCTCTCGGGATCTTAGGCATGCACATACAAGCACCCAGTATGAGTTTAAGCCACCTGATACAGGACTTGAACCACAGTAGACTACATGGGAGTCCAGCAACATAGCCATTATGCCAACTGCCGGTCCCAAAGCTTTTTATTTCTGTATGGTTAGAAATAATGTCTGATTACCATGTTTGATTTATTAGTTTGTATCTTATTTCTCTTTTCTATGATGACCTATATAAAGTTCAATTTCTTGATGTTAAAGAAGTAGCTAGTGGTTACACTGATTCTCTGTTTGGTTTTTATATCTTTATTTATATTCATTCTCATCTGAATATCTTTGTTTCTGCTAGCTTTTAGTTTACTCTGCTCTTTTTGCAGTTTCTTGATGTGTAAAATAGAATTTATTTCATATCTTTCATCTTTGTGTTCCATTCCAGAACATTTTATTTTACCCTTTTTATATGGTATTACGTTTACACACTTGGGAAATATTTTATTCAAATATGAAAAAACTGCCTAGTGATGCAAAGCACAATAAAATAACTACATAAAGCGAAAAATAAATATGCCCATTAAAACAAAGTTATTGTAGCTGGCAGCACTTAAAATTGGTAATTTGTATTTTTAAAAGGTTGCACAGCTACAAGATGATTCATTGCTGACTAACTGTTGAGCATTTTTAAGATGAGATAATATATTTAATAAACTTCAATTCAGTAGGCAAGTCTATATTAAATAACTACAATGTAAAATGTAACTCAATTTACTCTTTGGAATGCATTCTGATAATATTATTTTCATTCAAAATATTACCATGTTTTAACTTTTCTATGTAGAATCCATTTTCCATTCCTGGGGAAAGAAATGGAAGAAGTTGACATCATGGTCTCCATTAAGAGAAAGTTTTACTGCTTGATTAATTTTTTGTTTTCACCTTTAAATGTTTAATTTATAAGAATTAAATTATATGATCTTCAACATAGATGAATGGAGAAATACTATAAAGAGACTTCAACTTTAATTTTAAAAAATTGAAAAACAATTAGTTACATAGCTCTAGAGAACTTAATAAAAAGTAAATTTGACTTCTAAATCGGTTAACTTTGGCATCTGAATATAAACTCATTAACAGTGTTGCCTGTAGGTGGCTATTAAGGACTATGCAGCTTTTCAGGATCCCCATGTCCTTTATATGCATATTTGTTACACTGAGTTCGATGCTCATTGCCCTCTCTTAAGTAGGATATTTTTTTTTCTTGTGTGTATGTCCATCTCATTATCAATCTCACATAACTCTGATTTGTGGTTGAGGATGCCTACATTTTTGATTTTCCAGAGACTGACCCTCCTATCATCTCGGTTTTTGAAGCATCTGAGAAAGACAAGAAAATCTGTAAAACAGGAATCTGACACTCAATATGAAGGGTGCTCAGGGTATGATTGACTTCATCCATCTAGGTGGCCTTTATGATCCAGGTATAGACAAGGCAGTGGTGATATGGCATCTCCCTGTTGCAATTCGCAGGCACATTGCCGGTTCCCAGGTCCTTTAGTCAGTACATCTCATTACAGGTTGTTCTTGGCTTGTTAAACACACCACATCATGCCACTGCCTTACACCAGAGGGTACAAAATGTAAACATACAGGACACTTAAACCTCCAAACGTGTGAGGGGAGAGGTGTGCTACTATGGAGCTGATCACCAGGTATGGCTCACCAGGTGTGTTCCACTAGAGATTCTGTCAACATCCTCAGGACCACTGTGCAGTGAGTCCTGCAAGCCACATGAGCCACTGCTGCTGATGCAGATGCTGAAGGAAGACTGCAGGCCCTGCCAGGACTCCATGTTTCCCACTGCCCCCACTAAGGTGCAGCTGCAGGAAGCTGCCAGGGTCACTGAGGTGCTGAGGTGCAGGACTGTAGCATGTCGGCTCCTGAGCCAGAAAGGTCCCTACCACACATCATCCCCTTGGCACCTTTGCAGCTCCTGGAAGGTCAATCTTAGCCTGAGTGCAAGTGTAGCCATTAGTTTCTGTGCACCTCTCTGCTTGGCACTCATGTGCCTTAACTTACTGAGAGCCTTTAGCTCCTGGAAAGCAGGAAGAACTTGAAGGGCCCAGGCTTCATCAGAGGCTCAGCATGTCTAGATCAGCCAGTATGGTGCTCCACCAGGTGGTCTTTTTTTGTTATCTTTTCTTCTCCGGTTTGTGTGTGACACCAGTGGCCTGATTGTGCATGGGAACTGAGGAAGGGTGGGGAGGAAGAAGTCCAGGCTCCAGAGGCCCTGCTGGCTCCAGGGACTGAGCACCTCGGGTGTTGCTTCCTGGCCAGGGTTTCAGGTCTGGTTGCATGCCTGCATCTCTCTGTGCCCCTGTAGACTCTCCCTCTTCCAGCAGAACTTCAATAGCATATCCTTGGATTCCGTGGTGGCTCATGGAGGAGGTTCATCTGTCTGAAATATTTTAATATGTCTCTAAGCAAAATGTTTGCAGTATCTCAACATTTCAGTATATTGCTTCCAGCTTTGCCTCAGAAATTTGTGTTAGTAAGACATATGAATTAGTATTTAAATAAAATATACAGTACATATAAAGCTATTTTTCTTGGCAAATATAACCACACAATTTGACTTTTTTAAAACCTATGGAACAATTCCAATTAAAAGCACCACAATTTTCTAAGTATAGGTGAGAAAACAGAAGGTTATTTCATTCATTAGATTAATAATAGACCCAGCCTCAGTGGCACAGGTCTATGGCCAGATTGAAAGTCTCTGGGTTTGCTTCCAGGGTTCACCTGACTCACTACAGGGTGGGTGGAGGACAGCCACAAGATAACACTTTGAAGGGTGTCTGTCTTTCTGTCTAATTAAAAAGTGCATGCATATAAATGATAGATAGATAATACAGACACACATATATGTATGGGTATATATATATATATACACATAGAGAGAGAAAGAGAGAGATTTGCTATAGGTTAAATTTGCTCACCAGAAAGAAAGAGACAGAAATTGAGAAATCACCCACCTAGCAGGGATGGCCATGGTGCAATCCCATCTCCTCCATTCGCCTCTATGGATTTTGGGCACACATACACATGCTCCTGGAGTGAGTTTAAGCCACCAGGACTGGGATTTGAACTGCAATTTACTGCATGGGAGTCCAGCAATGTAACCATTACATCATTTGCTAGTAAAAAGAAAAATGATTTTTAAAAAGCAATTGGTACCAAATAGGTACAGAATTGTAATTATTTCTATACCCTAGTTGCCGCTGGGGGAATCTATTCATCTGTATTAAAGTCACAGCTTCACACTATGTGCTATGCAATCGTATTTTGTAAAAGCATGGAGACCATACAGTCAACACAGGCAGAACATGGGGAGCTGCCTTTCATGCCTAAGCAAGGTTGAGCTGAGAAGAACTGCAAGCAAGGCTGACAGTTATGGGCTCCAGTTTCTAACTGTGTTTTGCTGTACTGGTTTGTACTTTCAATCTTTCTGCCATGAGCTTTACTGTTATTACGGTACCCCTCAAGGGTAAAAAAACCACCCTCAGTCTTACTGCAACTTTATGATAAAGCTAATTAGTGATCCTGAAGGAATGAGGTTCCCTAAAGTGACTGGGATCAGGAAATTACTTTATGAGACTCCCCCACCTGCCTGTGTTAAGCCAAATTAGCATATGTTAGGTTAAATTAGTATAAGCCAAATTAGCGTGAGTAGCAATTAGGTTAAATTAGTATAAGCCAAATTAGTGTGAGTAGCAGGTGTAGACTAAGTTAGTTTAAGGCTAATTTTACATAAATATCCCCTTGTTAAAGCTACAGGCCAAGGCTTATGTTAGGCTAAGTTAGCGCATCCACCACCATGACAGAGATTCAAAGATAGAGCACAAGAATTCACTGATTAACAAACAGGGATTCAGCAAATAAAATACAGGGATCCACAGGTTAATAGAGGAAGGACAAGCTTGGCTGATAATGACAAGATGAACAAACCTGAAGACGTCAAGGGAAGATTATCTATCTTTACTGAGAGTTCTTATCTAAATTCAGGAAGGCAACAGATAGTCTTTAACTACAAAGAGTTTCTCATCTGTGTGCTGTTAACTATGAAAAACTGCTAATAAAACATCCTGTGTTGTCCCCTGAGCTACAAAACCCTCACATCCAAAAAGGCCCTATCCAGTAATCAAGGTCTAAGAAGAAAATGCACCAGACAGATGGACTTTCTTGCCCTGAAAACTGTGACTGATTATACTTAATCAAACAGAACAGACATCATGTTTATGATTATGGTTCCCATATTTTGAATACCCTATTTCTTAGAGTAAATCTTTTACTTCCCCCTCACCCCTCCTACTTCTGGAAAACATCCCTCAATAAATACGTATGTTTGATAGCCACTGAGGCTGCAGTCTTGAGCTTGCTCTGACTGTAGTCAGCTGAGAACATGTTAAAGAGCATTAAGGTCTCAGTCTGATTTCTTCTCATGTCTCAGTCTGATATTTTTCTCATCTGTGTCACCTTCCTGTGTATGAGCCTCAACCCACCCCAGCTGGAGCAGGTCTCCGGCAAAAGCACTGTCTTATAGGCCACATATTTCCAGAATTTTCTGAGGGTATATTACTCATTTTTAATAATTGATGCATATGTATTAAAAATATTTATGGGGTTCAGTGTGACATATCCATACATAAATACAATATATAATGATCAAATCAGGTTAATTGGTATATACAACACCTCAAAAATGTATACTTTTTTGTTGGAAACATTAAAAATTCTTTTTTAGGGTTTTTTTTTTTTTACTCAAATGATAAATTATGGTTAACTATATTCAGCCTTGTATGCAATGAAATACTCAAACACGTTCCTCTTATGTAACCATACTTTTAGACAACCTTGTCTTATATTCCCCTCTTCCCTATAATTCCATCTCCTGCTAATCACAAGCTGACCCACTATTTCTACTAGATACACACTAGTTTCACATATTATTATAGCTTTTAATAGTCTTTCTGTGCTGGCTTCAGAACTGTAGAGAAAATCATTTTAAAATTAGAACAAAAACACAAAAGACACTGAGTGGGTAAAAGAATACTAGAAAAAAAAGAA